>NC_029793.2:33890979-33898218 GCF_000816755.2 Arachis ipaensis | reverse complement strand
GTTTTCCAGCTTTTATCAGTTAAAACACCCCTAGAAAGAGCTAGATAATAACTATATTCATATATATACATACAACATCCTAAGCCTTGACCTGTTCAAGAAGTTCCTAAGCTGGCCCCCAGGCTAGCCTAAATTCTATGTCCACCTAATCCCTCTGGACTACAAGAGCGAAGGATAACACATTCTAGGTCTTCAAACCTCGGTCAGGTTAAACGTCATCAAAAGTGGAATGTCATCTACTAGTCATCTGCACGATTATACATTATCATGGGGAGCTCACTGGTGCTTCGTCAAGTAGCTACATATCAAGAACCTCGTATAAGGAATCTAAGTTAAAGTTCGTAGATAAACAGGGTGTAGACATTGGCTGGTGGTGCGTGGCAGAAATTAGGCCAATTAAGAAGTCAATATAAAAACAGCGTTGCGAGTATAGTTCTTAACCAGCTAAAATTCACCTCATCAATTTAGAAAGGTTGTCACAAAAGTTTAGAATAAAAATACTGGGAGTATGAGTCCCAGGTCGTCTCCCAACGAGTTGCCAAAAAGGATGCTAATTTATTAATCTGGAGTTTCCGAGGGATTTTGAGAGTTGAGTAACAAAAAATAAATAATTGTAAATAAGTGCAATGAAAATTAAAAGTAATTTATATTATCCAAAATAAAAAGCCTTGACTGGGGGAATGATTAATTGGAAGTTCTATCCTTGTTGGAATTTTCTCAAGTGTAGTATAAAGAGGTTGTTATTTTCACTTAGTTAACCCTTACTAAATAAAGGAAAGTCAAATGATTGAGCTAACTCTTATTCGCAAATCCAAGTCCTCTCCCTTGGGAAGGTCTAGAGTTAGTAAATACAGAATTAGCCAATAACTTCCAATTTAACAAATCACTTGAGCATTCCAACTCAAGTGTCTCCTCTTAATTAACCCCCATGTCAAGTTGGGAGTCTACTCCGTTGACATGGATACCATCTTCATTATTGAGAGTTTGGAATAAAAAAGAGACATGATAATTTAAATAAAATAGGAATTCAAAATTAATTAAAAGTAAAAGTAATTCTTTGCATTAACAATCCATGAAAATAATCCAATTGTAACTCTAAACAAGAATTAAGAATATGGAATAATAAAAGAGTAAGAAAACAAACTAGAATAATATCTACAACAAAGGTGATGACTCTTCAATATCCAAAAGCAAAAGCATAAAACTATAAAACTATGAATGTAAAAGAAAACCTAGAGGAAGAGTAAATTCTCTCTAGATTTATATCTAAAACTAAAAACTATGCTAATGAGAATGTGTGTTAAGTCTCTGCACATTCCCTGGCTCTAGTCTGTGTTTCTGGGCCGAAAACTGGGTCAAATTTTGGCCCGAAATTGCCCCCAGCATTTTCTGTTATTTCCATAGATCGCGCATGCACGCGTACGCGTCAGTCACGCGTGCGCGTCATTTGGTGAATTTCATTGTCACGCGTACGCGTCAGGCACGTGCACGCGTTGCTGTAAATTTCTTCATATCGCGCGCTCGTGTGAGCCATGCGTGCGCGTCGATGCTCGCTGGTTATCTCCTTAGTTTCTTGTGTTCCTTCCATTTTTGTAAGCTTCCTCTCCATTCTCTAAGCCATTCCTGCCCTATGAAGCCTGAAACACTTAACACACGGATCACAGTATCGAATGGTATAAAGAAAAATTAAAATATACAAATTAAAGATCTCTAGGAAGCAAGTTTTCAACCATAGAATAAACTTAAGAAGGAATTGTAAAATCATGCAAATCATATGAATAAGTGGGTAAAGACTTGATGAAACCACTCAATTAAACACAAGATAAACCATAAAATAGTGGTTTATCAACCTCCCCACACTTAAACATTAGCATGTCCTCATGCTTAGCTTAAGGAGATAAAATAAATGAGTAGGGAAAAGTAAGACTCATGCAATGTAATGCAACCTATGTATATGAATGTAACTATATGCTAAGATGATTCTGTCTACTTGGTTAAAAGTAAATAAGCTCTTCAAGACAAACATAAATCAGATATCACTAATTAAAATCATACAGTAAAAACAAGTAAACTTGTAAGAAGACAGCTCATGAAAGCAGGAAACATAGAATTAAGCATTAAACCCTCACTGATGGTGTATATGCACTCTAATCACTCAAGTGTATAGGGTAATCACTCTACTCTTCTCTAGTCATGCTTTCTAAATTTGTTCTTCACCTAACCAATCAACAAGTATTTAATGTACTAATGCAAACATCATGAGGTCTTTTCAAGGTTGTAATGGGGCTAAGGTAAAGGTGAGGGTATATATATGGCTAAGTGAGCTATAAATTGAATCCCTGATTAACCTAAGCTCTTACTTATACATACACTCTTTATACTTTTAAAATCATACCTAGCTACCCATAATTTTCCCACATTTGCATTACATACTCATGTATCAACTTTTCTCTTAACTTGTATCACATATGCATTGATCTTTTATTAACTTAACATTGGGATGATTTTGTCCCCTTATTCATTTACTTATTTACTAAATTACTTGAATATTTTTTTTAGAATAAAAGCAAACATAACATTATCAATGCACATGGATTTTTAATTTTTCTAGTTTCACATGAGTAGGTACCCAAATTCCCAAGTAATTAAATAAAATAGAAACATAAGACATTCCCTATTAACTCCTGTTCCCACAATTTCCCCACACTCGATTGACACACAATCTCTATCTTAAGCTAACCAAAGATTCAATTTGGGGTATTTAATTATTTTTCTGCTTAAGGCTAGTGATGTGGTAAAATATAGAACAAATAGGATTAAAAGGCTCAAAGTGGCTAACAAAGGTAAATGGAAGGGTAGGTTATTTGGGATAAGTGAGCTAATAATCAAATAATGGCCTCAATCATATGCATGCATATAACACATTAAACATTGGACATATAGGATGGAACAAAATAAAAATTACAATCATAGAGAAGAAAATACACAAGAATAAAATATTATGGTTAAATAATGTAACCATGTAATTAAGCTCAATTCTCGCAGGTTGTGTGTTCTTTAGCTATCATTTTATGTTCCAAATACAATCTTCAAACGAGTTTAACAAAAACATTTTAATTTAAATTAGTGAAATTTTCAAAAAATAGAGTCTTAAAAAGAAACTTATTATTTTTCAACCAAATAGAACATGCATGTAAATACCTATTACTATGCAATTTATCCTATCCTAAACAAAAGAAAAATAAATAATTTATTGGTGTTAAGAAAGAGAAATTACCTCTGGAAGTCAGGTACTGACCGACCTCCCCACACTTAAAGCTTGGCACCGTCCTCGGTGCCATCAGTCAGGAACAAAGGGGGGCTGGTAGCAGCAGCTCCACAATCGGGACCGTCATGGCTCCCTGTGTTGGTAAATGAAGTGGAGTCCAGGGTGTCTGGGTCTTCTTCAGGTGGGTGATTGCCAAGAATCAGCTCCTTGAGGTATGTAAATCGGCACTTGTTACGGCGCTCCCTTCGCTTTTCCTGCCGGTCTAACCTCTGAATTATCTGTAGGAGTAGCTGATTTGTTGAAGGTTCTTGTGATGTGGAAGGAGAAGGAATATCTTCGGCCGGTTCTACTGGCCGGCTAGTAGTGGTTGCTGTTCGTCTGATGTACTTCCCGTTAGGGACGATCTGATCATCCCATGGAATCATGGTCTTGGAGTCCCCAGCTCTGTAGGAGACTCCGGCTGCTGAGACTAGATCTAAAACCAAGGCGGAAAAAGGTAGGTTGCCCGTAATCTATACGTGTCTCATAGCATTCCGGATGTGTCTTGGTAAGTTGAGAGGCTGGTCGGTAAGGATACACCAGAGTAGAACAACCATGTCTGCAGTGAAGGAGGACTCGTGAGTGCTCGGAAAGACGTAATGGGACATAATTTGTGCCCATACTCAAGCCTCCAAGGTGAGTGATGAAGCCAATATGCCCTTAGGTCGGGATTGATGGTATCCATAGATCCATCTACTGCCAGGTTGTGCTATAACTCTGAGAACGGCGTCCCAGTCAAATTGGTATGTCTGGCGCTTGAAGGAGGCTTCTTGGAATGCGTCCAATCCTTCTGGAGTAGGGAAAAGATCTAAAGCTCACTGAATGGCCTCTTCAGTTATGGAAACTTACTTCTGACGAACATAGACAGACTGCATGGTTGGCATGTGAAAATTAGAGTAGAATTCAACTACCCATGAAAGATTAACCTGCCGTGGCTGTCTCCGTAGGAATCCCATTGTTTTCGCTCAATGTGGGGCTCAAAAAATTCAATAATGTGGGTCGGGAGGATGAGTAGGTACTCATTGTTATAGTTCCGCTCAGCTAGGATGGGGAACATCGGCTCACGGTAGCGGTTAGTGAACCGCGCAGTGTCCTTTGTTGGAAAGGCTTTCTCGTTTTCATCGACCTTGATGATCCTCTTGACTCTCTTTGTTGAGGGCTTTACTGCTATTGAGGAAGGTTCCGCAGCTAGTGCTCTTTTTGTTCCTTTCCTTGCCGGTGGTTTGGGAGTAGCTTTCTCTTTACCCTTCTTGGTGGCCATCCTGAAAAGGGAAGAAGAAAGTAACATGTAAAGCTAAGGGTTTGAGCAAGAAAGAGGATGGTACAATTGATAATCATTGCACGGTAAAGAAGGATGTCGTTAACACATGGTCGCGACTACATGTGATAAGTTCATCAATGGAAATATAGCAAGTGCATGTTATGGCAAGTAGATGCAAGATGTTTATTGGCATGTCGATAAGGGCATGATGAGCATAGATCAAGCATTAATTGCCCAATTTGATTATCAAGTGTTTCAAACTAACAATCTGTTTGTATTGACAATTATATTCAATCAATAAAATATAAAAAGGAGTTTTGTGAAAAACAGGCATTAGAGTAGAAGAATAGAATAATTTAAAAATGCATAATATCATACGGACTTTTTCACAAACACTTAGCATGCATGGTAAATATGTTATTAAAAGTATTAAATTTAAACATGCAAGCAACCCTTAAGAAGTAATATTAATTGTCAAAAAATTCTTTAATAATCCACGAGCAATTATAGAAGAAAACAATCACCCAAATAAATTTCTAACACCAATTAAAAGGATGTAAAAATAAAAAGAAAGAAAAAGGAAACATAGATAATGAAAGTAAAAAGAAAAAGAAGAAGAAAACATAAATAAAAATAATAATGGAAAAGTAAAAAGGGAAGAAGAAAAGAAAAGAAACTTGATGATGATGATAAAGAAGGAGGGAGAAGGTAAAAAGTGAGAAGGACTAAAGAAGAAAGAAGGAGGAAGAAAGAATTAAGAAGGGATAAGAAAAAATTAGGATTGGGGAAGAAAAGATAAGAATTCTGGTACTAATCTGGGTAAACTGTGCGACGCAGGTGACGCGGACGCGTGGGACATGCGGACGCACGGTTTGTGCTATTTTCAAGTGACGCGTATGCGTGAGCGACGTGTACGCGTGACCTGAATTGTGCTATTGGCGCGAGAGCAGCTTTGCGAACGCACAACTCTCTGTTTCATACGCACATTGGCAAAATTTAGGGTGACGCGTGCGCGTGAGGGACGCGCATGCGTGAATGGCCTTATTTTGAAAAATGACGCGGACACGTGAGGAACGCGTACGCGTGCTAGGGCTTGTTCTTCCAGCACACTTCCAGCCCCACTCCATCATAACTCTCTGCCATACACCCATTTACGTCGAGTTCGCAGGGTCACGCGTGCGCGTCAGTGACGCGCACGCGTGGAGGGCTAATTTCGCAAGTGACGCAGACACGTCAGGGACGCGTACGCGTGGGCGTGTTTGTGCCTAAGGCACGCCTCCAGCCACACTCCCGCGTAACTCTCTGCTTCTTTCTTCTTTTTCATGAATGCACATATGACGCGTACGTGACTTGTGCGTCGTATGTTTTTTTTTTTATGCAGAACGCAAATGCAAATACAGACTATATGCAGAGATTATGAAAAGAGTCACTAAGAAAAATAAAGTAGAATAAAATAAAATAAAACTAAGGCTGAAACAGAACGATCATACCATGGTGGGTTGTCTCCCACCTAGCACTTTGCTTTTACGTCCTTAAGTTGGACGGTCTTCAGGCTCATTCTGCTTCTGTTGGTGGGTCTTCCAAGAGGAAGACCTCTAACTTTTGTGATCCTTCATTTTCCCTCCATGATAAAGCTTTAGGCGATGTCCATTGACCTTAATGAATTTGGAGCTAGAGGGATGACGCAGGTGAAAAACTCCGTATAGCTCTGCCTTCTCTACTCTGTAGAGACCTTCCCATCTTGATCTCAGCTTGCCTGGCATGAGCCTTAGTCTGGAGTTATAAAGGAGAACTAACTCTACTAGTCTGAACTCTCTCCTTTTTATGTGCTTGTCATGGACATCCTTCATCTTCTCTTTGTATCGCCTGGAGTTGTCATATGCTTCTAGGCGAAGGTTTTCTAATTCTACTAGTTGTAGTTTCCTTTCAGCACCAGCTTCCTCAAAATTCATGTTGCACTCTCTCACAGCCCAGAAAGCCTTGTGTTCCACCTCTACTGGAAGGTGGCAAGCCTTTCCGTACACTAAGCGGAAGGGGCTCATCCCAATGGGTGTCTTGTATGCTGTTCGATATGCCCAGAGCGCATCAACAAGTCTGGTGCTCCAGTCCTTCCTTTGAGGCTTTACTATCTTCTCCAGAATACGCTTTATTTCTCTATTAGACACTTTTGCTTGCCCATTGGTCTGGGGATGGTATGATGTTGCTACTTTGTGAACAATCCTATGCTTCTTCAGTAATCCTGCTAATCTCCTGTTACAAATGTGAGGGTGATGAGAGAACTTTTGCGTGGTCTAGAAATTTGCAGATAAATCCTCGTTGCAAGTATAGTTTCTAAACCAACAAAAGTCCTTTCATACAAACGTTTTGGTTGTCACAAGTAACAAACCCCTAAATAAATTGATAACCGAAGTATTCAAACCTCGGGTCGTCTTCTCAAGGAACTGCAGGGAAGTATGTTCTTATTATTGGTTATGGAGGTTGTAAATTGGGGTTTTGAGAATGAGGAGTGAATGGTTTAATTAGCAATTAAAGTAAATGAAGAACAAGTAATTTAAATGGCAAGTGAAATAAATAGATGACTGTAAATAAACTTTTGGCAAGGTATGAGAAATTAGAGGTCCTATCCTAGCTATCCTTATCAATGATGATGAAAATTGAATCTTAATTCCAC
>NC_029793.2:33840380-33890716 GCF_000816755.2 Arachis ipaensis | reverse complement strand
TGAGTTACTGATTTCTTAACCAAGACCAAAAGGAGAAAAGTAAATCTACTGGAATAAAAATGTCTTCAGATGGGAATAACAATAATGTAAATAAAAGAGAGCAATAATAAACTGAAATACCTCAAATAACATTAATTCAAAAGAGTAATCTGTAACATGGAAGAATTCATAAATTAAATTGTAAAAGTAAATAAAAGGGAATATTGAACCTGATAAAGAGATAATCCTAAAAGCGAATAAAATCCTAATTCTAAATCCTAATCCTAAAGAGAGAGGAGAGAATCTCCCTCTCAAAACTAAATCTAAATCATGGAAAATTAACTAATTGGAGACTCTCCTTGAATGGATGCATTCCCCCACTTCATAACCTCTGGTCTATGCCTTCTAGACTTGGATTTGGGCCAAAAGGGCTTCAGAATTCGCTATGAGCATTTTCTGCAATTTCTGGTGCGTGGCCTCTGTCACGCGTCCGCGTCATTCGGAGTTTTCCTTGTCACGCGGTCGCGTCAGTCATGCGACCGCGTCAATGCCTTTTCGCGCTGGCATGCGGCCGCGTCGCCCATGCGATCGCGTGGCTGCCAGTTTCTTCAAAAACTCTGTTTTGTACTTTCCTTCCATTTTTGTATGTTTCCTTCCATCCTTTAAGTCATTCCTGCCTTAGAAGATCTGAAACTACTCAACACACGAATCACGGCATCGAATGGAAATAAAGAGTAATCAAAATAATTATTTTTTAAGCATAGGAAACATGTTTTTCACATACATCACATAATAAGGAAGGGAAAGTAAAACCATGAAATTAATATAAATAAGTGGGTGAAGGATTGAATAAATCACTCAGATTAAGCACAAAATATATCATAAAATATGGGTTTATCAACCTCCCCACACTTAAACAATAGCATGTCCTCATGCTAAGTCCAAGATAAAGAGTAAGTTAAGTCTAAAGTGGTGGAATCTCATGCAATGCTATCTACTCTAAATGCAACTACCTACATGAATCACGCAATTCTTAATTTTTATTCACTTGTATATAAAGCTTACATGTAGTTGAATTAATTCACATTCTCAAGGAGTCATATATATATATATATATATATATATATATATATATATATATATATATATATATATATATATATATATATATATATATATATATATATATATATATATATATATATATATATATATATATATATATATATATATATATATATATATATGTATAGCCAAACCTTAGATAGTTGATAAAGTGCCTTTACAATTGAAATGGGAGAGAAAAATATTTTCTCTGACGTTAGGATTTTTGCCAGTAAAGAATTTCATAAAAACAGTCGCGTTGTAGATATAGTCTCTAAACTGACAGAAATCCCTTCGTACAAACGTTTTGGTTGTCACAAGTAACAAACCCCTTTTAAAATTGATAACCGATTATTTAAAGCTCGGGTCGTCTTCTCAAGGAATTGCAGGGAGGTATGTTCTTATTATTGGTTATGAGTTTGTAAATTGGGGTTTTGGAAGTAAGGTGGGAATAAGTTATATGACAAATAATTTAAATGGCAATTAAAAATAAATAAATACTGTAAAGCAAACTTTTGGGGAAGGTATGAGAAATTAGAAGTTCAGACTTAGTTATCCTTATCAATAACAATGAAAGTCGAATCTTAATTCCACTTAGTTGACCTTTACTAAAGCAAAGGAAAGTCAAGGGACAAATTGGTTTGATCTTTGAATCCTATTTATTTCCTAAGAAAAAATTGGGATTATTGAAGTTCAACTCAATTGGCAAGATAACAATTATCAATTATGCTGTTGAATTGGATAACTCCTGAGTTACTGATTTCTTAACCAAAACCAAAAGGGAAAAAGTAAATCTACTGGAATAAAAATGTCTTCAGATGGGAATAACAATAATGTAAATAAAAGAAAGCAATATTAAACTGAAATACCTCAAATAACATTAATTAAAAAAATTATATGTAACATGAAAGAGTTCATAAACTAAATTGGGAAAATAAAAATAAAGAACCTGGGATTGAGAGTTACTCCTAAAACTAAGAGAAGTCCTAAATCCTAAGAGAGAGAGGAGAGAACCTCTCTCAAAACTAATCTAAATCATGAGAAGTGAATTATGAGAGCCTCCTTATGAATGGATGCATTCCCCCACTTTATAGCCTCTAATCTGTATTTTCTAGGTCGCGAACTGGGTCAGAAACAGCACAGAATTCGCTGGTTGCGAATTCAAATATGCTGAATTTCTGTCACTGCGACGCGGCCGCATGGGTCATGTGATCGCGTCACCTAGCGTCAGTGTAACTATAGCATATTATATATCAAATCGAAGCCCCGGACGTTAGCTTTCCAACACAACTGGAACCGCATCATTTGGACCTCTGTAGCTAAATTTATAGCCGTTTGAGTGCAAAGAGGTCAGGCTGGACAGCTTAGCAATTTCTCCAACTTCTTGTATTCCTTCCACTTTTGCATGCTTCCTTTCCATCCTCTGAGCCATTCCTGCCCTGTAATCTCTGAAATCACTTAACACACATATCAAGGCATCTAATAGTAGTAAGAGAGGATTAATAATAGGTAATTTAAAACCATAGAAAATATGTTTTCAATCAAAGCACATAATTAGGAAGGCAAATGTAAAACCATGCAAATAGTATGAATAAGTGGGTAAAGAGTTTATAAAATCCACTCAATTAAGCACAAGATAAACCATGAAATAGTGGTTTATCAACCTCCCCACACTTAAACATTAGCATGTCCTCATGCTAAGCTCAAGAGAAGCTATAAAGGAGTGAAGAGGAATGATAGAATGTAAGAAATGCAACCTATCTAGATGAATGCAACTATATGCAGAATGTTTCTACCTACTTGGTTAAAAGTAAATAAGCTCTTCAAGACAAACATAAATCAGATTTCACTAATTCAAATCATACAATAAAAAGCAAATAAACTTGTAAGAAGATAGCTCATGAAAGCAGGGAACATAGAATTAAGCACTGAACCCTTACTGGTAGTGTATATCACTCTATCTCTTAAGTGTCTAGGGTTAGTCACTCTACTCTTCTCTAGTCATGCTTTCTAAACTTTGTTCTTCATCTAACCAATCAACAAGTATTTGATGTACCAATGCAAACATCATGAGGTCTTTTCAAGGTTGTAATGGGGCCAAGGTAAGGGTGAGGGTATATATATGGCTAAGTGAGCTATAAATTGAATCCTTGAGTAACCTAAGCTATCACCTAACATACATACACTCTATACAACTTTTAAATTCATGCCTAGCTACCCATAATTCCCACTTTTGTATCACATACCCATTTATCAACTTTTTCTTCTTGATTTATCACATGTGCATTGATTTTTCATTAACTTAACATTGGGGTAATTTTATCCCCTTATTTATTATATGTATATATATATATATTTTTTCTTTTTCTCTTTTTCTCTCTCTCTTTTTTTTTTGAATCATAAAAGCAAACATAACTTATCAATGCACATGGATTCTCCATTATTTTTTTTTCTATTTTGGTTTTTTCATGAGTAGGTTCCCAAATTCCCAATATTTTATCAAAGTAAAAACATAACACATTCCCTTATTAACCCATGTTCCCACAGTTTCCCCACACTTAATTAACACACTATCTTAAGCTAACCAAAGATTCAATTGGGATAATTAATTTGTTTACCGCTTAAGGCTAGTGATGTGGTAAAATATAGAATAAATGGGGATTAAAAGGCTCAAAGTGGCTGACAAGGGTGATTTAAAGGGTAGGCTTATTTGGGATAAGTGAGCTAAAATCAAAAAATGGCCTCAATCATATGCAAGCATGTAAATACACTAAATAATGGACATACAGATTGGAACAAAATATAGATTAGAATCATAGAGAAGGAAACACACAGGAATAAAAACTTATGGTTAAATAATGTAACCATGTAAATAAGCTCAAAATCTCACAAGTTGTGTGTTCTTTGGCTCAAAAAATCATGTTCCAAATACAACTTCAAACAAATTTACACATAAAAATTTTAAATTTTTTTATTTATTTAAATTAGTAAAAATTTTCAAAAATAGGATCTTAAGAAGAAACTTATTATTTTAACCAAGCAGTAACTAAATGCAAAAATCAAATAAACATGCAATTAAACATGTAAATGCAACAACTAACAAGGAAAATAAAATATTGGTGTTGAGATAGAAGAGTAACTAACCCATGGAGATCAGTATCGACCTCCCCACACTTAAAGATTGCACCGTCCTCGGTGCATGCTGAGATGTGCAAGTGGATGGGTGGCTTCAACTGATGCTTTTCGCTATAGATTGTGCAGATTGACTTGCTTGTCTCCCCATGTAAGCGTCTTCCAGTTCTCTTCCTGGTGGCCATCCTGAAAGAAAAAGGGAAGAAAGGTAACCCAATACTAGAGATAAGAAAATAAATGAAGTATGGTTGGGTTAATGCCAAATGATAAGGGTCTCATTTACATGGAAGCTTCAACATGTACGTGAGAAAATAATATAAGCACATGGCATACCAGTGGTGCAAAATTTGCAACAATGGGGAAGAGAGTGGAGAAAGAGAGATAATATAAATTCATGTCAATGCAAGAGTAATACAGATATAAAAGATTGACATTGATTTAAATAATATTACTCAATAAGAATGAAACAAGTCACTAAGCACCAAGAAAATACCAGAAAAGATGTAACAGTTGAATAAGAATATTTGAACACCAATAATAATTTTAAAAATATGCAATGAATGAAAGTATGCAAATAAATTAAATAAAATAGAATGGAAGTGAGAGAAAATAAGAAAGCAAGAAGAAAGAAATAAGAAAAGATAAGAAAAATAAGGATTAGAGAAGAAAAGATAAGAAATTTGGCGGATCTGGATATTCTGTGCGCCGCTTGTGACGCGGACGCGTGAGTGACGCGGTCGCGTGGTGCGCGATAAGGTCAGGTGACGCGGACGCGTGGGTCACACGATCGCGTGGCCTGTTTTGTGTGATTGGCGTGAGTGCAGCCTCGCGGTCGCGCAACTCTCTGTTCGAAACTCTTTTTGCCAAAAATTTGGGTGACGCGATCGCGTGGGTGGCCATCTTTTGAAAACGATGCGAATGCGTAGGGCACGCGTTCGCGTGGGAGGGCTTGGGCTTCCAGCACGAGTCCAGCCCAACTCCAGCTCAACTTTCTGCCATGCACCCATTTACGTCGACTTCTCAGAGCCACGCGATCGCGTGGGTGACGCGATCGCGTGGGAAGCTATTTTTCCAAATGATGCGACCGCATCAGCGACGCGGTCGCATGGATCAATTTGTGCCATTAGCGCGCCTCCAGCCACGCTTTCGCGTGACTCTCTGTTCAATTTTTTTCTTCCCAACGCACACACGACGCGGACGCGTCGGCGACGCTGTCGCGTCGCGTGCGAAAAATCCCCCTTTTTTTATAATCTGAAAAATAAAGAATGCAGTGTTAATATGAATGTGATACAAAACTCCAGGTTCAATATAATAAAATAAAATAAAATAAAACTAGAAAACAAATAAAACTAAATAAAAATGAAAAAGGAACAATCATACCATGGTGGGTTGTCTCCCACCTAGCACTTTTAGTTAAAGTCCTTAAGTTGGACAATTGATGAGCTTCCTGTTATGGTGGCTTGTGTTTAAACTCATCCAAGAATCTCCACCAATGTTTGTGATTCTAATGGCCTCCGGGGTCCCAAACTAGGCGCAGAAAGCCTTCCAGTAAGTTAAAGCAAGTGACAAGGCCCCAAGAGTGTTGATTTCTAGATTGAATTCCGGGGTCCCAAATCTTGCTTTTGCACCCGTCTTTGTGTTGATCATTATGATTCCATCGGGGTAGCAAGCAATCTGAATTCTCATTAAAGCGGCCAAACAACTTCCTAGAGCTATTCAGTTGAGCTCTACACCAACCTTTGCGTTTAAACTTAAAGCTTCCAACCATAATGAACCTTGCAGGAAAATTCTTACCACTGACCATCTTCCTCTTACTCTTTATGCCACAAAGAGCTCTAAGTTGACCATCCGTCTCCAGTAGCCCATATGCTTTCCAAGGGCATGGGAGGTTGTGCTTCTTCTTCTTGAATCTCCACCTCTTGATCAACCTCTTCCAAGTCTTCAACTGTGATATAACATGGAGGTTGTACACCCTCCTCAGCATCAATTTCAAACGTCTTGGAAGGGGGTTCTATGACTGGACTTTCCCATGGAGGTTCTGCATCTCCTAAGTCTTCAACCACTTCTTCTTCTTTAATAATTTCGGTTTCCTCTACTTGTTCCAGTACAAAGTTATGCTCCGTACTGTTCACTAGAGTTTCTAATATCTCCTTCATGCTACGCTCTTTTATTGATTCTTCATATGTAGCCATGGGAGCACTTTGAGTGTCCGAGCATCGGGAACCTAATTGACTTATCGCTTGATTTAATTGATGAAGGGTTGCATGAAATTGATCCTTGAGACGATCCGTTGATTCTTGTTGCGCTCGGCTATCATAGGTAGGATCATAGAGCTCTTGGATTGATGGATATGGAGATGGCAAATATTGAGGTAGTGGTGGGATGGGGAGATCATTCTGTGATTGAAAAGGAAGTGCACTAGAGCTTGAGGGTTGATTGTTGAAGGTATTTGGTGGTCTGATTTGGGCGGCGAGAGCTTGTATAGTAGAGTTTAGATCGGTAAGTTCTCTCTCCATGGAGGTTTGGGGTGGATAGGAGGGTTCATTTGGCTCATAAGGTGGTTGGTATGGTGGATATAGGTTAGGGTCATATGGAGGTGAATGGTGGAAAGGGGCTTGTGAGTTTGGTGGTCCAAAGTTATGTTGAGGAGGGGGTTCATAGGCGTATGGTGGTGGTTGTTAATAATCAAAAGAGCGCTCACCAAAGCCATTGCCTTGATATGCATCACAGAATGGTTGTTGATAGTCCATTGGAGGCGGTTGTTGCCATGAGGGTTGAGTAAATCCTTGTGCCTCCTCCCATCTTTGATTGTTCCAACCTTGATGCCTATTCTCATTGTAATTTCTTTTTCCTGCAACATCATTGTAACCAGACTCATAGCCAAAGGGGTGAGAGTTCATAGTAGTAAACAAAAATAAAAATAAATTTAAATTAAAAGGTTATTTAAATTTTGAATTTGAAAATTAAATTTTGAAATTTTGAATTTTAAATTTTTGAATTTTGAATTTTTGAAATTTGAAATTTGAAATTTTTTAAAATTTGAATTTTGAAAAAATTTTTAAATTTGAACTTGAAATTTGATTTTTGAAATAAGATAAGATAAAATAAAAACCAATAACCTCTTAACTTAAGAAAAAGCAAAAATAAAAACAAATAAACAGGTAAAAGAAAATATTTACAATAACCAATAATAAGGCACACGTTTGCAATTCCCCAGCAACGGCGCCATTTTGACGTTAGGATTTTTGCCAGTAAAGAATTTCATAAAAACAGTCGCGTTGTAGATATAGTCTCTAAACCGACAGAAATCCCTTCGTACAAACGTTTTGATTGTCACAAGTAACAAACCCCTTTTAAAATTGATAACCGAGTATTTAAACCTCGGGTCGTCTTCTCAAGGAATTGCAGGGAGGTATGTTCTTATTATTGGTTATGAGTTTGTAAATTGGGGTTTTGGAAGTAAGGTGGGAATATGTTATATGACATAATTTAAATGGCAATTAAAAATAAATAAATACTGTAAAGCAAATTTTTGGGCAAGGTATGAGAAATTGGAAGTCCAGACTTAGTTATCCTTATCAATAACAATGAAAGTCGAATCTTAATTCTACTTAGTTGACCTTTACTAAAGCAAAGGAAAGTCAAGGGACAGATTGGTTTGATCTTCGAATCCTATTTATTTCCTAAGAAAAGATTGGGATTATTGAAGTTCAACTCAATTGGCAAGATAACAATTATCAATTATGCTGTTGAATTGGATAACTCCTGAGTTACTGATTTCTTAAC
The DNA here is from genome assembly GCF_000816755.2 of Arachis ipaensis. Lineage (NCBI taxonomy): Eukaryota > Viridiplantae > Streptophyta > Magnoliopsida > Fabales > Fabaceae > Arachis > Arachis ipaensis. The sequence goes on along the minus strand of NC_029793.2, from coordinate 33,882,715 downwards.
CAAAACCAAAAGGGAAAAAGTAAATCTACTGGAATAAAAATGTCTTCAGATGGGAATAACAATAATGTAAACAAAAGAAAGCAATATTAAACTGAAATACCTCAAATAACATTAATTAAGAAAATTATATGTAACATGAAAGAGTTCATAAACTAAATTGGGAAAATAAAAATAAAGAACCTGGGATTGAGAGTTACTCCTAAAACTAAGAGAAATCCTAAATCCTAAGAGAGAGATGAGAGAACCTCTCTCAAAACTAATCTAAATCATGAGAAGTGAATTATGAGAGCCTCCTTATGAATGAATGCATTCCCCCACTTTATAGCCTCTAATCTGTGTTTTCTGGGTCGCGAACTGGGTCAGAAACAGCCCAGAATTCGCTGGTTGCGAATTCAAATATGCTGAATTTCTGTCACTGCGACGCGACCGCATGGGTCACGTGGTCGCGTCACCTAGCGTCAGAGTAACTATTACATATTATATATCAAATCGAAGCCCCAGATGTTAGCTTTTCAACGCAACTAAAACCGCGTCATTTGGACCTCTGTAGCTAAAGTTATAGCCATTTGAGTGCGAAGAGGTCAGGCTGGACAGCTTAGCAATTTCTCCAACTTCTTGTCCCCTTTATTCAACTACTGAAAAATAACACTTTTTTTTAATGCACATGGTAATTCAATTTTTTTGATTTTACATGAGCATGCTTCCCAAAATTTTTATTTGAATAATTTTATTATTTTCAACTTTTCTACCTTTTGTTTTTATCATCCATGTTCCCAATAGGTTTTCCACACTTAAACAATTACACACTTCCTATCTTAATCTAACCAAGGATTCAACTTGAGATTTTTATTTTATTTTTCTGCTTAAGGCTAGTAATGTGGTTTATAAAATAAAAGGGGATTTAAAGGCTCAAGGGGGCTAACAAGGGTGATGTAAAAGGTAGGCTATTTTGGGATAAGTGAGCTAAAGATCAAACAATGGCCTCAATCACTCTTTTGGTATGTATTTCTATTCTGTAATCGGACATATAGATTAAAACAAAGTAAAGAACATCATAATAAAAAAAAGAAGGGCGAAACACACAGTAATAAAAATTATGGTTTGAATGTAACCATACAATTAAGCTCAAAACTCACAGGCTGTGTGTTCTCTAACTCAGAAATCATATATCAATTATGTATTTCATGCAAGTAAAATTAAAAGTTCTCATTATTCTCAATGTAAAATTTATTTTGAATGGCTTTAAAGTTTGTGTTTCTCCTTGATGAAATGTTGTTAACTAACTAACATATAATGCTATATATACAAGGTGTGGGTTGTTTCTATTATGTTCAAGTCTCTAGTTTACTTCCTTTTTATATTTTCAAATTAAACTAAGCTATCTTATGCTAAAAATGGTAAACTATACTAATTAATCCACAATTTCTATAACTAATAAGTTAGAATTGCTACTACACTAAATGGCTAAAATATGAACTGAAAATGTAAAATGCAGAAAATAGAGTATAAATACATGAAAATAGCAATGTATAAGTACTGGGAGAATAAAAATAAAAATAAAGAGAAAAATACAGAAAAGTAGCAAAATAAAATGAAAGAGTCTGTAGTGGTCACCAAAAGAATACACCAGAGATGGCGACCTCCCCACACGTAAAATGAAGCATCATCCCTGATGCTCACTCAAGCAAGGTGTGAAGGGGTGTCATCATTGGAAGGGTGGGTAGCTGGAGTCTCTGTGGTGGTGGTCTGAAGATCTGCCTGCTGCAGAGGAGGTGCTGACTGGATAAGGATCTCTGGATCTACAGCCTGAATCTGAGGCGGAGCCTCCTGATGTGATGCGGCCTGCTCTGTGTCTGCCTGCGTAGCCTCGCTCTGTGGATGGGTCTCTGCCTCGTGATCATCCGCCTCCTCCTCAGATGCCTCGGATGGTATGTCAGGCTCGGAGGGGATGTCGCCAGATCGTATCATCAGCTTCAGGTGCTCATAGCGTCACTTGTTGCGACGCTCCATCTGGTCAAGCCGTCAAAACAGGCGGTGTACTAGATGATAGACGGGCTCTGGGGCAGGTAGAGGTGCAGTGGTGGTGGCAGGGGTAGCTGTAGAGGAAGAGGGGCCGGCAGATGGTATGGCTGTCTCAGCAGTAGCAGGGAGGAAAGGAGGCCTATAGCCCAAAGCCAGAAAGTTCCTGCTGTGAGGGATAATCTTCTTGCATTCTGCAGCAGGTGGCTTTTCATCAGCATCCTCCCAAGGCACGTCAGCTCGACGGCCTAGCTGTGTAATCAGATAAGGAAAGGGAAGAGTGCCTCGGACGTGGACCCTAGCCATATAGTACCGGATAAAGCGTGGCAGGTACAGGTCCTTACCCTCCATCACACACCATAGGAGGGTGATCATAGCGGCTGGTATCTCAGCCTCGTGAGTACTCGACATAATGAAGTTGCTAAGTATCTGATGCCATAGTCGAGCCTCATCATTCAAGTAAATCCGCTTGATTCCCTTTGGCATGGTAGTGTTCTGACCCATAATCCAAGGAACAGTCGAGTCAAGGGCTATCCTGACCTTGACTGCATCCCAATCAAACTTCATGAAGCGCATATCCTCCTCAGCTCTTTGATAACCATCCAGCTGATCAGATTTAGGCAGAAGTTTCAGAACATCTTCAATGGCCTCTTCAGTGACCAGAATCTGCTTCCCCCTAAGGTTCACTGCATCTAGGGAAGTCTTGAAGTAATTGCAGTAGAATTCCCTTACCCAAGATGCATTGACCTCAGTCAGGTTTCTTTCCAAGAAGAACCAGCCTCTTTGTTTGATCTGATCAGAGGTGTATTGCAGGAGTTCATCTGGGATCTTCAGAGTCCTCTCCAGGTACAGGTTCCTGGAGGTTGCAAACACTAGATACTTCAGCTCACACTATCGGTTTGCAAACTTTACTGGATCAGTAGCAGGGAGTAGCTGGTCGGCCTTTTCCTGCGGGGTAAAGTTTTTCTCCCACCATGAGTCATCGTCCATGATATCTAGGATGGACATAGTGGATTCTCCTCTTTTACGTTTGTCAGTAGTAGCCTTTGCTTTTCCTTTTCTTTGGCTGGCAGACTGATAAACCACTATTTTATGGTTTATCTTGTGCTCAATTGAGTGGTTTTTATCTACTCTTTACCCACTTATTCATACTATTTGCATGGTTTTACATTTGCCTTCCTAATTATGTGCTTTAATTTAAAACATGTTTCTTTGGACTTATCTTTGCTAATATTAATCCTCTCTTATTACTATTAGATGCCTTGATATGTGTGTTAAGTGCTTTCAGAGATTACAAGGCAGGAATGGCTCAGAGGATGGAAAGAAAGCATGCAAAAGTGGAAGGAATACAAGAAGTTGAAGGAATTGCTAAGCTGTCTAGCCTGACCTCTTCGCACTCAAATGGCTATAACTTTAGTTACAGAGGTCCAAACGATGCGGTTCTAGTTGTGTTCGAAAGCTAACGTCCGGTGCTTCGATTTGATATATAATATGCCATAGTTGCCTTGACGCTAGGTGACGCAACCGCGTGCTCCATGCGGCCGCATCGCGGTGATGAAAATCAGCGTGTTTGAATTTGCAACCAGCGAATTCTGGGCTGTTTCTGACCCATTTTGCGGCCCAGAAAACAAAGATTAGAGGCTATAAAGTGGGGGAATGCATCCATTCATGAAAAAGGCTTTCATATTCATAATTTTAGGAGTAGATGTAGTTTTTAGAGGGAGAGGTTCTCTCCTCTCTCTTAGGATTAGGATTTAGGACTTCTCTTAGTTTTAGGAGTGACTCTCAATCCCAGGTTCAATGTTCTTTTATTTCTTTTCTCACTTTTGTTTATGACTCTTTATGATTGATTTTTTATTTTAATATATTTTTTGAGGTATTTCAGACTTATGATTGCTCTCTTTAATTTATGTTACTGTTGCTTCCCATCTGAAGGCATTTTTATTCCAGTAAATTTACTTTTCCCCTTTTGGTTTTGGTTAAGAAATCAGTAACTCAGGAGTTATCCAATTCAATAGCATAATTGATAATTATTATCTTGCCAATTGAATTGAACTTCAATAATCCCAATCTTTTCTTAGGAAATAAATAGGATTCGAAGATCAAACCAATTTGTTCCTTGACTTTCCTTTGCTTTAGTAAGGGTTAACAAAGTGGAATTAAAATTCAATTTTCATCATCATTGATAAGGATAATTAAGACTGGACTTCCAATTTCTTATACTTTGCCAAGAGTTTATTTTACAGTTATTTATTTATTTTACTTGCCATTTAAATTACTTGTTCCTCATCTTCAAAACCCCAATTTACAATCTTCATAACCAATAATAAGAACACACCTCCCTGCAATTCCTTGAGAAGACGACTCGAGGTTTAATACTCGGTTATCAATTTTAAAGGGGTTTGTTACTTGTGACAACCAAAACGTTTGTACGAAGGGATTTTTGTTGGTTTAGAAACTATATCTACAACGCGACTGTTTTTATGAAATTCTTTACTGGCAAAAATCCTAACGTCAAAATGGCGCCGTTGCCGGGGAATTGCAAACGTGTGCCTTATTATTGGTTATTGTAAATATTTTATTTTTGCTTGTTTATTTGTTTTTATTTTTGTTTTTATTTTTGCTTTTTCATAAATTAAGAGGTTATTGGTTTTTATTTAGTCATTAAAAATTTTTTCAAAAATTTTTTCTTGGTGTTCATCTTGATCTTCAAGTTGTTCTTCGTGTTCATCTTGACCTTCAAGTTGTTCTTAGTTGTTTTCTTCGTTTTGATCTAAAAAATTTTAAGTTTGGTGTCATTTTATTGTTTTTCTCTTTCCTCATTAAATTCAAAAATTCAAAATTTAAAACTCAAATTTCAAATTTCAAATTTCAATTTTCAAAATTCAAATTTAAAAAAATTTTTAATTAAAATCTCAAATTTCAAAATCTAAAATTTCAAAATTTAAATCTTTTTCAAAAAAAAATAATATCTTTTTCAAAATCTTATCTTATCTTATTTCAAAAATCAAATTTCAATATTTAAATTTCAAATTTCAGATTTCAAAATTTAATTTTCAAATTCCAAAATTTAATTTTCAAACTCAAAATTTAAATAACCTTTTAATTTAAATTTGTTTTTATTTTTGTTTTTAATTTTTATTTACTATCATGAGTTCTCACCCCCATCGCTACGAGTCTGGTTACAATTATGTTGCAAGAAGAAAAAATTACAATGAGAACAGGCATCAAGGTTGGAACAATCAAAGATGGGAGGAGCCACAAAGATTTGATCAATCCTCATATCAACAACCACCACCATATGCCTATAAACCCTCTCCTCAACACAGCTTTGAACCACCATACTCACAAGCCACCTACAACCATTCACCTCCATATGACCATAACCCGTATCCACCATAACAACCACCCTATGAACCAAATGAACCCTCCTATCCACCCCAAACCTCCATGGAGAAAGCACTTGCCGATCTAAACTCTACTATACAAGCTCTCTTCGCCCAAATCAGACCACTAAATACCTTCAACAATCAACCCTCAAGCTCTAGTGCACTTCCTTGTCAACCACAGAATGATCTCTCCATCCCATCACCACCATCCATGGAAGAGCACCCACATCCATCAATCCAAGAGCAACATGATCTCAATGATGCTATTGACATGGAACAAGAGAGAAGGGATCATCTCAAGGAAGCAGCAGATCGATTTCATGCAACTCTATATCAACTAAATCAAGCGATAAGTCAATTAGGTTCCCGACGCTCGGACACTCAGTGCTCCCATGGCTTCATGTGGGCAATCTAATGAAGAACGTAGCATGAAGAAGATATTAGAAACTCCAGTGGGCAGTATGGAGCATGACTTTGTACTGGAACAAGTGGAGGAAGCTGCAATTATTGCAGAAGAAGAAGTGGTTGAAGACTTAGGAGATGCAGAACCTCCATGGGAAAGTCCAGTCATAGAACCTCCTTCCAAGACGATTGAAATTGATGCTGAGGAGGGTGTACAACCTCCAAGGCATATCACAGTTGAAGACTTGGAAGAGGTTGATCAAGAGATGGAGATTCAAGAAGAAGATACACAACCTCCCATCCCCTTGGAAAGTAATGCAGAGGAGATTGAATTGGAAGAAAGCTACCAAGAGGAAGAGGTTGAAATTGAAGAAGCTTGCAAAGAGGTGGTAATTATCAGAGAAGAGCACAAGGGAGTGGAGCTTGCAATTTCATTAAAAATACCTCCCCCTAAGTTGCCATCATCCTTCACAACATTCAAGTGGGTAAAATTCATATCCCTTAGCTTTCTAATTCCACTTGAATATGGGCTACTGGAGACGGATGGTCAACTTAGAGCTCTTTGTAACATTAAGAGTAAGAGGAAGATGGCCAGTGGTAAGAATTGTCCTGCAAGGTTCATCATGGTTGGAAGCTTTAATTTTAAACGCAAAGGTTGGTGTAAAGCTCAACCGAATAGGTCTAGGAAGATGTTTGGTAGCTGCAGTGAGAATTCAAATTACTTATCACCCAGCTGGAAAAATACAGATCCCGACAAAAATGGATGTAAAAGCAAGATTTGGGATCCTGGAATCTGCTCTGACACTTGTCACCCCGGGAACCTAAGAATCTGTTTGAAGCTTCTTAAGGGCTTTACATGCCTAGTTTGGGACCCCGGAAGTTACTGGAGATACAAACATTGGTGGAGATTCCTGGATGAGTTCAAGCACAAACCACCATAACAGGGAGCTCACCAAATGTCCAACTTAAGGACTTTAACTGAAAGTGCTAGGTGGGAGACAACCCACCATGGTATGATCGTTCCTTTTTCATTTAGTTTTATTTGTTTTTAAGTTTTATTTTATTTTATTGTATTGAACCTAGAATTTTTCATAACATTTATATTAGCATTGCATTCTGCATACTGCATTATTAAAAAAAAAAGATTTTCGCACGCGACGCGATAGCGTCGCCGACGTGTCCGCGTCGTATGTGCGTTTGGAAGAAAATGAGGTTGAACAGAGAGTCACGCGAAAGCGTGGCTGGAGGCGCGCTAATGGCACAAGTTGATCCACGCGACCGCGTCGCTGATGCGGCTGCGTCATTTGCAAAATAGCTTCCCCACGCGTCCGCGTCACCCACGCGACCTCGTGGCCCTGTAAATCGACGTAACAAGGGTGTATGGCCGAAAGTTGAGTTGGAATTGGGCTGGACCCGTGCTAGCAGCACAAGCCCTGCCACGCGAACGCGTCACCCACACGTCCGCGTCATATTGGAAATAAGGCCACCCGCGCGATCGCGTCGACCACGCGACCGCGTCACCCTGGATTTTGGCAATACCAAGTTTCGAACAAAGAGTTGTGCGACCGCGAAGCTGCACTCGCGCCACTAGCACAAATCAAGTCACGCGATCGCGTGCCCCACGCGTTCGCGTCGCCTGACCTTATTGCGCACCACATGACCGCGTCGCCCACGCGACCGCGTCGCCAGTGTCACACAACCTATCCAGATTAGTGCCAATTTTCTTATCTTTTCTTCTCTAATCCTAATTTCTTCTATCTTTTCTTCTTTCTTCTTTCTTTCTTACTTTATTTCTTTCCCTTCTCATTCTTCTTATCTTTTATTTTATTTTATTTATTTGCATACTTTCATTCATTGCATATTTTTATTTTTCTAAATTTATTATTTTACCATTGGTGTTCAAATGTTCTTATTCAACTGTTACATCTTTTCTGGTATTTTCTTGGTGCTTAATGACTTGTTTAATTCTGATTGAGTAATATTATTTAAATCAATGCCAATCTTTTATATCTGTATTACTTTTGCATTGACATGAATTTATATTATCTATCCTTCCCCACTCTCTTCCATTGTTGTACATTTTGTACCACTGGCATGCCATGGCTTCTATTGTTTTCTCACTTGGCCATACATATATCCTTACCTTTACCTTAGCCCCATTACAACCTTGAAAAGACCTCATGATGTTTGCATTGGTACATTAAATAATGTTGATTGGTTAGATGAAGAACAAGATTTAGAAAGCATGACTAGAGAAGAGTAGAGTGAATAACCCTATACACTTGAGAGATTAGAGTGATATACACTACCAGTGAGGGTTCAATGCTTGATTCTATGTTCCCTGCTTTCATGAGCTGTCTTCTTACAAGTTTACTTACTTTTTATTGTATAATTTGAATTAGTGGAATTTGATTTATGTTTGTCTTGAAGAACTTATTTACTTTTAACCAAGTAGGTAGAAACATTTTGCATTCATATACGTAGGTTGCATTTCATACATTTTACCATTCCTCTTCACTTTTATAGTTCTCTCGAGCTTAGCATGAGGACATGCTAATGTTTAAGTGTGGGGAGGTTGATAAACCACTATTTTATGGTTTATCTTGTGCTCAATTGAGTGGTTTTTATCTACTCTTTACCCACTTATTCATACTATTTGCATGGTTTTACATTTGCCTTCCTAATTATGTGCTTTAATTGAAAACATGTTTCTTTGGACTTATCTTTGATAATATTAATCCTCTCTTATTACCATTAGGTGCCTTGATATGTGTGTTAAGTGCTTTCAGAGATTACAGGGCAAGAATGTCTCAGAGGATGGAAAGAAAGCATGCAAAAGTGGAAGGAATACAAGAAGTTGAAGGAATTGCTAAGCTATCCAGCCTGACCTCTTCGCACTCAAATGGCTATAACTTTAGTTATAGAGGTCCAAATGATGCGGTTCTAGTTGTGTTGGAAAGCTAACATCCGGGGCTTCGATTTGATATATAATATGCTATAGTTTCCTTGACACTAGATGACGCGACCGCGTGCTCCATGCGGCCGCGTTGCAGTGACGAAAATCAACGTGTTTGAATTCACAACCAGCGAATTCTGGGCTGTTTCTGACCTAGTTTGCGGCCCAGAAAACACAGATTAGAGGCTATAAAGTGGGAGAATGCATCCATTCATGAAAAAGGCTTTCATATTCACAATTTTAGGAGTAGATATAGTTTTTAGAGGGAGAGGTTCTCTCCTCTCTCTTAGGATTAGGATTTAGGACTTCTCTTAGTTTTAGGAGTGACTCTCAATCCCAGGTTCAATGTTCTTTTATTTCTTTTCTCACTTTTGATTGTGACTCTTTATGATTGATTTTCTATTTTAATATATTTTTTGAGGTATTTCATACTTATGATTGCTCTCTTTAATTTATGTTACTGTTGCTTCCCATCTGAAGGCATTTTTATTCCAGTAAATTTACTTTTCCCCTTTTGGTTTTGGTTAAGAAATCAGTAACTCAGGAGTTATCCAATTCAACAGCATAATTGATAATTGTTATCTTGCCAATTGAATTGAACTTCAATAATCCCAATCTTTTCTTAAGAAATAAATAGGATTCGAAGATCAAACCAATTTGTCCTTTGACTTTCCTTTGCTTTAGTAAGGGTTAACAAAGTGGAATTAAGATTCAATTTTCATCATCATTGATAAGGATAATTAAGACTGGACTTCCAATTTCTTATACTTTGCCAAGAGTTTATTTTACAGTTATTTATTTATTTTACTTGCCATTTAAACTTCTTGTTCCTCATCTTCAAAACCCCAATTTACAATCTTCATAACCAATAATAAGAACACACCTCCCTGCAATTTCTTGAGAAGACAACCCGAGGTTTAATACTCGGTTATCAATTTTAAAGGGGTTTGTTACTTGTGACAACCAAAACGTTTGTACGAAGGGATTTTTGTTGGTTTAGAAACTATATCTACAACGCGACTGTTTTTATGAAATTCTTTACTGGCAAAAATCCTAACGTCACAGACATCCTGAAAGACAGAAAACCAGGATATAAAAAAATAGGAAAACAAATAGGCAAATACTCAAAAGAAACACAAAGTGGCAAAGTAGCAATAGAAGAGGAGATTGAGTTAAGCAAATTAGCATTAAGGATTGTACAAGAGTTAGAATACTGAGAAGAAAAATGTCACAATCCAAAATGTACTTCAGTTCAAGTTAATTAGAAAAAGTATCATCATGCCTTGGTTAGAATGTTAAAAGAAAATGAAAAACTAGAAGAAATGTTGTGAAAGGTTAGGGTTGGTTAGAAACGAAAAATAGTTTAGGAAGTTAAAATTAGTGAGTTAGTAAAAAGTGGGTAAAGTAAGTGGCATAATGATCATATTCCAAGTAACAGGCATTCACAAATAAAAGCTATAGGTAACTCATATCCAAACAAGGAAATTAAGTTGATGATGATTCAGATAGATATAGAAATAGCAAAAATTGGAATCTAAACATCAAAAATGCATATTAAGAACCAGGAAATCAAAAAGAATAAGAAAGCTTGCCCTGGCATTCGTGAATTGGTTTGGTAAAAGCATAGTTTAAATAGCCAAAACCATAACATGAATGAAAAAACAGTTTATAAAAATTTGGGCAGCATTCCGGCTGAAATTGGATTGTCCCGGAAAATAAACAGCAATCAAAATAGTTCATATGAATGAAAACAGATTGCAATTAAAGAATATGAACAAGAATGAACTTGAAGAACAGCATATGAACATTATTAACATATAGCAACAGCAGAATTGTGAAAATTATAAAACAAGAAACACGAACAGCGCAATTAAACAGGCCTAAATTGGCTGGAGTGAAATGGGAGTTGACGCGATCGCGTGAGTGGCGCGATCGCATGGGATAGCTAAAAGAGTGAATGACGCGATCGCCTGGGGCATGCATCGCGTCGCTAGAAATTGTTCTAAACGCATGAATCCAGCGTCGTTTCAGCGCAACTCTCTGTCTCCTTTTGGGGTGTTGTGCAATCCATGCGACGCGATCGCGTCGCTCACGCTGTCGCGTGGGATTGATGTTGTGCAAGTGACGCGATCGCGTCAGGGACGCGATTGCGTGGGTCGTTTGTGCGAAATGCACAATGGCCGCACGATTCCAGCCTAACTTTCCGGACGTTGGATCTTTACGCCGATCTCCAGATCACGCGGCCGCGTGAATGACGCGGTCGCGTGGGAAGTATTTTTCGCAACTTGACGCGATCGCATGAATGATGCGGTCGCGTCGCACACCCTCTTTTTTTTTCTTTTTTTTTGTGCAAAATGCAGAATTCAATGCTAATATCAATGTTATGCATGATTCCAGGTTCAATGAAGTAAAATAAAATAAAACTCAAAAATAAACAAAACGGAATAAAATTAAAATTGAAAAAAAAGAACGATCATACCATGGTGGGTTGTCTCCCACCTAGCACTTTTAGTTAAAGTCCTTAAGTTGGACATTGGATGAGCTTTCTGTTATGGTGGCTTGTGCTTAAATTCATCCAGAAATCTCCACCAATGCTTGGAATGCCAATAGCCTCCGGGGTTCCAAACTAGGCATGTAAAGCTTCTGAGCAGCTTCAAATAGATTCTCAGGCTCCCGGGGTGACGAGTTTTAGAATAGATTCCAAGATCCCAAACTTGGCTTTTAAATCCGCCTTCGTCTTGATCTATATTTTTCCATCCGGGCGGTTTAGAAATTAGATTCTCACCAGAATAACCAAACGTTTTCCGAGATCCATTTGATAGATCATGATGCCAATCCGCACACTTCGAGTCGAAACGTGGAACCTTATTGAACCTTATGCACCAGCTCTGAGTACGAGCCATTTCCCTTTTACTCTTAAAGCCGCAGAGAGCTCTAAGCTGGCCATCTGTTTCAAGCAAACCATATTCAAGTGGAAAAATAAAGCTAAAGGTTAAGGATTGTACCCACTTGAAGCTTGTATTGGGTGGTAATGGCCTTGGGATAGGTGGTTCCAGTGGTTCTGTGAGTTTTACTCCCTTGTGCTCTTCTGTGAAATTCTTCACTTCTTTGCAAGATTCTTCAAATGTATCCATGTCCTGATCAAAGCCTTCTATGTCTTCCTCATCACTCAAGTCATAAACGGGAGGTTGGAAAAAATCCACCTCTGTATCATCTTCGTACTCGCTTGGGGAAGATTCTTCGATCTCAGAGAATTCACTCGCGAATGCAAGTTCATTACTAGAAGAACTGGACTTGTGACTATCATCATCAAGAGAATTTGCTTCTTGGGTCATTCCATCTAGTTCTTCATAAGAGACTTGCTTTGGGGGTTGTACACTATCCTCTTTAGCATCAATTGTAACGGCCTTGACAGAATTCTCCACAACTCTGGGTTCCCATGGAAGTTCAGCGTCTCCTAAGTCTTCAACCAACTCTTCTTCTTGTATAATGACAGCTTCCTCTGCTTGTTCTAGTACGAAGTCATGCTCTGTCTTGTCCACTGGAGTTTCTAATATCTCCTTCATGCTACGCTTTTCATTAGATTGCCCACATGGGGCTCTGGGAGGCCTTTGAATGTTCGAACGTCTAGAAGATAATTGACTTATTGCTTGCTCCAGTTGATGAAGGGTTGTTTGAAGTTGATCTACTGTTCCCTTGAGGCGAACTTCTGATTCTCGGAGTGATGGATTTGGACGTGGTACATTGGGAAGTGGTGGTGTTTGGGAGTAATTGGATTGGAATCGGGGTAAATGAGGATTATATGGTGGCGAATGGTGAAAAGGAGCTTGTGAGTGTGGTGGTTCAAGGTTGTGTTGAGAGGATGGCCTATAAGCATAGGGTGGGGCTTGTTGGTAACTACGAGGTTGTCCACCATATCCATTGCCTTGGTATGCATTGTAGAATGGTCTTTGTCCATGATATCTTGGAAGGTGTTGCTGCCAAAAGGGTTGATCAGATCCTCTTGGCTCCATCCATCTTTGATTGCTCTGACCTTGATACATGTTCCTGTTATAACTTTCATTCCTTTCAAAAATATTAGAACCAAACTCAAAGCGAGAGGGGTGAGAATTCATAGTAGCTAATGAATATAAAAGAAGAAAATAAAAACAAATAAACACGTAAAAGAAAAATATTTACAATAACCAATAATAAGGCACACGATTGCAATTCCCCGGCAACGGCGCCATTTTGATGAGAGAAATTTTGCGTGGTCTAGAAATTTGCAAATAAATTCTCGTTGCAAGTATAGTTTCTAAACCAACAAAAGTCCTTTCATACAAACGTTTTGGTTGTCACAAGTAACAAACCCCTAAATAAATTGATAACCGAAGTATTCAAACCTCGGGTCGTCTTCTCAAGGAACTGCAGGGAAGTATGTACTTATTATTGGCTATGGAGGTTGTAAATTGAGGTTTTGAGAATGAGGAGCGAATGGTTTAATTAGCAATTAAAGTAAATGAAGAACAAGTAATTTAAATGGCAAGTGAAATAAATAGATGACTGTAAATAAACTTTTGGCAAGGTATGAGAAATTAGAGGTCCTATCCTAGCTATCCTTATCAATGATGATGAAAATTGAATCTTAATTCCACTTTGTTAACCTTTACTAAGGCAAAGGAAGGTCAAGGGATTAATTGGTTTGATCTTCGGATCCTATTTATTTCCTAAGAAAAGATTGGGATTATTGAAGTTCAATTTAATTAACAAAGATAACAATTATCAATCATGTTTGAGTTTGATAACTCTTGAGTTACTGATTTCTTAACCAAGACCAAAAGGAGAAAAGTAAATCTATTGGAATAAAAATGTCTTCAGATGGTAATAACAATAATGTAAATAAAAGAAAGCAATAATAAACTGAAATACCTCAAATAACATTAATTCAAAAGAGTAATCTGTAATATGGAAGAATTCATAAATTAAATTACAAAAGTAAATAAAAGGGAATATTGAACCTGATAAAGAGATAATCCTGAAAGCGAATAAAATTCTAATTCTAAATCCTAATCCTAAAGAGAGAGGAGAGAATCTCCCTCTCAAAACTAAATCTAAATCATGGAAAACTAACTAATTGGAGACTCTCCTTGAATGGATGCATTCCCCCACTTCATAACCTCTGGTCTATGCCTTCTGGACTTGGATTTGGGCCAAAAAGGGCTTCAGAATTCGCTATGAGCATTTTCTGCAATTTCTGGTGCGTGGCCTCTGTCACGCGTCCACGTGGGTCACGCGGTCGCGTCATTCGGAGTTTTCCTTGTCACGCGGTCGCGTCAGTCATGCGGCCGCGTCAATGCCTTTTCGCGCTGGCATGCGGCCGCGTCGCCCATGCGATCGCGTGGCTGCCAGTTTCTTCAAAAACTCTATTTTATGCTTTCCTTCCATTTTTGTATGTTTCCTTTCCATCCTTTAAGTCATTCCTGCCTTAGAAGATCTGAAACTACTCAACACACGAATCACGACATCGAATGGAAATAAAAGGTAATCAAAATAATTATTTTTAAGCATAAGAAACATGTTTTTCACATACATCACATAATAAGGAAGAGAAAGTAAAACCATGCAATTAATATGAATAAGTGGGTGAAGGATTGAATAAATCACTCAGATTAAGCACAAAATATATCATAAAATATGGGTTTTTCAGAGGGCCTTGATCACTCACGATTGCTCGTGGTGATCCAAAGCGACAGATAATATGATTTCTAACAAAGGAAACTACAGTGTTAGCATCATTAGTCTGGGTAGGAATCACTTCCACTCATTTAGAAACATAATCTACAGCTAACAGTATATAAAGGTAACCACTAGAGTTTGGAAATGGACCCATGAAGTCAATGCCCCAATGGTGCACGAAATCACGATCGTTCATTCCTTGGTAACGGCGCTAAAAACTTAATACGCACGTTCATAATCTTAATTCTTTGTCACAACTTCGCACAACTAACCAGCAAGTGCACTGGGTCGTCCAAGTAATAAACCTTATGTGAGTAAGGGTCGATCCCACGGAGATTGTCGGCTTGAAGCAATCTATGGTCACCTTGTAAATCTCAGTCAGGCGGATTCAAATGGTTATAGAGTTTTAATAATTAAAAGATAAATAAAACGTAAAATAAAGATAGAGATACTTATGTAATTCATTGGTGAGAATTTCAGATAAGCGTATAGAGATGCTTAGCTCCTTCTGAATCTCCGCTTTCCTACTGCCTTCATCCAATCCTTCATACTCCTTTCCATGGCAAGCTGTATGTTGGGCATCACCGTTGTCAATGGCTACATCCCGTCCTCTCAGTGAAAATGGTCCAAAATGCGCTGTCACCGCACGGCTAATCATCTGTCGGTTCTCGATCATGCTGGAATAGGATTCAGTAATCCTTTTGCGTCTGTCACTACGCCCAGCACTCACGAGTTTGAAGCTCGTCACAGCCATCCCTTCCCAGATCCTACTCGGAATACCATAGACAAGGTTTAGACTTTTCGGATCTCAAGAATGGCCACCGATAATGCTAGCCTATACCACGAAGACTCTGATCGTAAATCAGAAGGCTAAGAAATACACATTCAAGCTTGTTTACATGTAGAACGGAAGTGTTTGTCAGGCACACGTTCATAAGTGAGAATGATGATGAGCATCACATAATCATCACATTCATCATGTTCTTGTGTGCGAATGAATATCTTAGAGAAGAAATAGGCTTGAATTGAATAGAAAAACAGTAGTACTTTGCATTAATTCATGAGGAACAATAGAGCTCCACACCTTAATCTATGGTGTGTAGAAACTCTACCGTTGAAAATACATAAGTGATAATGGTCCAGGCATGGCCGAATGGCCAGCCTCCATAAAGGTCTAAGATAGCATAAAACTGATCAAAGATTCTCAGATACAATAGTAAAAAGTCCTATTTATACTAAACTAGTTACTAGGGTTTAAAGAAATGAGTAAATGATGCAGAAATCCACTTCCGAGGCCCACTTGGTGTGTGCTTGGGTTGAGCATTGAAGCTTTCACGTGTAGAAGTCTTCCTTGGAGTTGAACGCTAGTTTGTAACTTGTTTTTGGCGTTTAACTCTGCTTTGCAACTTGTTTCTGGCGTTTAACGCCAGAATAGGGCAGAAAGCTGGCGTTGAACGCCAACTTGCGTTGTCTAAACTCGGGAAAAGTATGGACTATTATATATTGCTGGAAAGCCCTGGATGTCTACTTTCTAACGCAATTGAGAGCGCGCCATTTGAACTTCTGTAGCTCCAGAAAATCCACTTTGAGTACAGGGAGGTCAGAATCCAACAACATCTGCAGTTCTTCTTCAGCCTCTGAATCAGATTTTTGCTCAAGTCCCTCAATTTCAGCCAGAAAATACCTGAAATCATAGAAAAATATAGAAACTCATAGTAAAGTCTAGAAATGTGATTTTTATTTAAAAACTAATAAAAATATATTAAAAACTAACTAAATCATACTAAAAACTATATAAAAACAATGCCAAAAAGCGTATAAATTATCCACTCATCACCCAAACATCAAAAATTTCACAGAAAAGCATAATATGTTGAGGCATCTCATCTCTCTTGAATATATTACCAAAGCTTTGGCATGGGGAACAAGATTTACAAAAAACAGCAGCATCTTTAAAAAGAGTAGGCCACCAGAATCCACAGTCTAAAATTTTTCTAGCTGTTCTTTCAGGGCCAAAATGTCCTCCACTCTCAGAAGAGTGGCAGGCCTCTAAAATGGACTGGAATTCTGATTGGGGCACACACCTTCTAATTACCTGGTCAGCACCACACCTCAATAAGTATGGGTCATCCCATATATAATATTTAGACTCGCTTTTTAGCTTGTTCCTTTGATGTTTAGTAAAATTAGGAGGGAAAGTATGGCTAACTAGATAATTAGCTATAGATGCATACCAAGGAACTACTTCAGATACTGCATGCAAGCTATCAAATGGAAAAGCATCATTGATAGGAGTGGAGTCATCCTTAATGTGCTCAAGGCGACTCAAGTGGTCTGCCACTAAATTCTGGTTACCACTCCTATCCTTAATTTCTAAATCAAATTCTTGCAGTAGCAGTATCCAGCGTATTAGCCTTGGTTTGGACTCCTTTTTAGCTAATAAATACTTTAGAGCTGCATAGTCTGAGTACACTACTACCTTAGTACCAAGTAAATAGGCTCAGAATTTATCCAGAGCAAAAATAATAGCAAGAAGCTCTTTTTCAGTAGTAGTGTAATTAGACTGAGCAGCATCTAAGGTCTTAGATGCATAAGCAATTACGAAAGGATCCTTACCTTCGTGCTGAGCCAACGCCACTCCTACTGAATAGTTGGATGCATCACACATAATCTCAAATGGCTAGCTCCAGTATGGTCCTCTCACAATCGGAGCTTGAGTCAGGGCGAATTTCAGCTTATCAAATGCTTGCATGCAATCCTCACTGAACTCGAACTCAATATCTTTCTGCAGCAGTTTGGATAAAGGCAATGCTACCTTACTGAAGTCCTTAATGAATCTCCTATAGAAACCTGCATGGCCAAGGAACGAGCAGACTTCCCTCACGGGGGAGGGGTAAGGTAAACTAGAAATGACATCTACCTTTGCTGGATCTACAGAAATACCAGTATTGGAGACAACATGTCCTAGAACAATCCCTTGTTTTACCATAAAGTGACATTTTTCAAAATTCAATACAAGGTTTGAACTAACACACCTGTCTAATACTCTAGCTAAACTATCCAAGAAAAGGTTAAATGAATCACCATATACGCTAAAATCATCCATGAAAACTTCCATACAGTTCTCAATAAGATCTGAAAAGATACTCATCATGCATCTTTGGAAAGTAGTCGGTGCATTACATAAGCCAAAAGGCATCCTTTTATATGAAGATGTTCCAAAGGGACATGTAAAAGTAGTCTTCTCCTGATCTTCAGGAGCTATATGAATTTGAAAATAGCCTGTATAACTATCTAAAAAGCAGTAATGGGATTTACCTGATAGGCGATCGAGCATCTGATCAATAAATGGCAAGGGGTAATGATCCTTGCGAGTAGCTTGGTTGAGACACCTATAATCAATGCAAACTCTCCATGAATTCTGCACCCTAGTTGTCAGGAGTTCTCCATGCTCATTCTTCACTGTTGTGACTCCAGACTTCTTGGGCACCACTTGCACTGAACTGACCCATTCACTGTCTGAGATGGGGTAAATGATATCTGCTTCAAGTAGCCTGGTCACTTCTTTCTTGACAACTTCTAAGATGGTGGGATTCAATCTTCTTTGGGGTTGACGGATAGGCTTTGATCCCTCTTCTAAGAATATCCTATGCTCACAAACCTGAGGGCTGATGCCTACTATATCCGCCAAGCTCCACCCAATTGCTTTCTTATGTTTTCTCAGCACACTAAGCAGCTGCTCTTCCTGTTGGGAAGTGAGTTCCCTTGCAATGATAACTGGGAACATCTGATTATCCTCAAGGTAAGCATACTTGAGGTAGGGAGGAAGGAGCTTCAATTCTAATTTCTACTCATGGCTAGGCTCTGGATCATCTGGAGCTAGTGATAATGGCAAAGTGTCCTCATTATGTTCAGAGGGTGTCCCCAAACTTGGACCTTGCTCCATGTGCTTTTCTTCTACTTCTTCTTGGTGAACTTCAGCTACAGTTTCATCAATGATGTCACACTGGAAGATAGAATGATCTTCCAGAGGGTGCTTCATAGCTTCATTTAAACTAAAACTCACTACTCTACCATCTATCTCAAAGGAGTAAGTTCCTAAGAATGCATCCAGCTTGAACTTCGAAGTCTTCAGGAATGGTCTTCCAAGAAGGATTGATGATGGTCTTCCTGAATCATTAGGGGGCATTTCCAAGATATAGAAGTCAATGGAAAATGTGAGCCCCTTAATGCTCACTAATACATCTTCAGCAATTCCAACTACTGTAATAATACTTTTATCTGCTAACACAAAACAAGATGCCGACCTTTTTAAGGGAGGGAGACTCAAAGCATCATATATAGACAATGGCATTATACTAATACACGCTCCTAAATCACACATGCAGTCAGAAAATATTACACCCCCAATGGTACAATTAACCATGCATAGACCTGGATCACTACATTTTTCAGGTATACCTCTCATTAAAGCAGATATAGAACTACCTAAAGGAATAGTTTCTAATTCATTAATTTTATCTTTATGTATGCATAAATCTTTCAGAAACTTTGCATATTTAGGTACCTACTAAATAACATCAAAAAGGAGAACAGTTACCTCAACCTTTTTGAAAATTTCTACCATTTTGGGATCAAGTTCCATCTGCTTTCTGGACTTCCGTGCAAGGTGTGGAAATGGAATAGGAATGGCGCCACTTGCAGCCTCTGCATCCTTTGGTACTCCATTCCTTGGCTGAGCTACTTCTTCTTCACCCTTGTCTTGTACTTCCTCTTTCTCTTCAGCATCTTCCACTTCAACCAAGTCCTCTACTGGGGCATGTTCTTGTGGGCTTGGCTCCTCTTGGTTCCTCTCTTGCAGTGTGGTTTCGAACCTCAAAGTAATGGCATTGATGCCACCCTTGGGGTTAGGTAAGGGTTGAGAAGGAATTCCACTGGAGCTTGAAGGTTGGTTGGTGGAAGCATGTAATGAATCTATCTGGGAGACGAGAGCTTGTAAAGTGTCATTCAGACCATTTAAAGTAGAGTTCAGTGTAGTCTACATGTCTTGTTGTCCTTGTGCAAGAGAACGAAGCATCTCGTCATTTGATGAGGAAGGAGGATAAGTGATCTGAGGGACCTATTGTTGGTTGTGTTGGGGTCCTTGTGACTGTCTTAGGTGAGGTGCTCTGTAAGGCTGGTTCTGATTCTGCTGTCTGTTGTTGTTATTCCACCTTTGATTTTTATTGTTGTCTCTGCCTCCTCTATTATAGTTGTCCCTCTAGCCATGGTTGGAATTATCTCTCTAACCCTTGTTGGAGTTGTCCTGCCACCCTTGGTTATAGTTCCCATCTTGGTTGTAGCTGCCGCCTTGTTGATTGTATCCTTGATTCGGGCGGTCATAGAAGTTATGAGTGGCTGCCATAGTGTTGTCTTCTTGTTGGAGCTACGGGCACTCATCAGTATAATGACTATAATCAGCACAGATTTTGCATACTCTTTGGGAAACTAACTGTTGGCTTTGTTGTGGTGGGGGAGGCTGCTGTCTGCATCTGCTTCAGTAGGTTGGTCATTTCACACATACTCTATGTAAGAGCAGTAGTCTCACTGCTAGAGAAAACCTCTGCAACACCCTTTGAGTGGCTGCTCCTGTGCCTGTGATTCCTAGTGAACTCAGCTAAGTCGCTGATCAGTTGCCATGCTTCATCTGCGGTCTTGTACTTTTTCAGAGAACCATTACTGGCACCATCTAATGTAGTTTTATCCCGAGGCTTCATGCCTTGAGTGAAGTAGCTGATCAACACTAGCCTATCAATCATGTGATGGGGGCATGCGTCTAGAAGGTTCTTAAAGCGCTCCCAGTACTCATAGAGAGTCTCTGATTCACCCTGAACAATGCAGGAGATCTCTTTCCTCAATCTATCTGTAACTTCAGCTGTAAAGTATTTTTCCAAGAATTCTCTTCTGAGCGTATCCCAGTTGGTAACAGTTGCTTCAGGTTGGGAGTAGTACCACTCCCTTGCCTTTCCCTCAAGAGAAAATGGGAAGGCGGTTAACAGAATAGAAGTTTCATTTGCACCATGACGCCTAATAGTAGAACAGGCTATCTGGAAATCCCTTAGGTGCTTGATAGGCTCCTGAGCAGGTAAGCCATGAAACTTGGGCATCAAGTTAATTAGTGTAGTCTTCAATTCAAAATCTTCAGCCAGATTTGGATGACGCACTTGATACGGTTACAGTGTAAAATCTGGGGCTCCAGCTTCCTAGAGAGTAATCCTCCTAGGTGCTGCCATTCTATCTGCACGTGAATCAACTGAATCAGTAGTAAAGGAGCTTGCTTCGCTCTCAGATGGCGGTTCAGATTTGCCCTCATATGAGACTGGTGAATCGATAACAATCACTTCACCACTCTCAGAGGCTAACCGACACCGAGCTCGCCTAATACGTGAAATAGTTCTTTCAATTTCAGGATCAAATGCGGCTAAGCTCGGATCAGGCAACGAACGCGTCATTCAATGAGAGAAACGTATGGCTCATGGTATTAAAATAAAATAAAATATGCAAATAAAAATAAAAATATGTACACTAATTAATAATTTAGCACGCTATTGCAACTTCCCGGCAACGGTGCCAAAAATTGGTGCGTGGCAGAAATTAGGCCAATTAAGAAGTTAATATAAAAACAGCATTGTGAGTATAGTTCTTAACCAGCTAAAATTCACCTCATCAATTTAGAAAGGTTGTCACAAAAGTTTAAAATAAAAATACTGGGAGTATGAGTCCCAGGTCGTCTCCCAACGAGTTGCCGAAAAGGGTGCTAATTTATTAATCAGGAGTTTCCGAGAGATTTGGAGAGTTGAGTGACAGAAAATAAACAATTGTAAATAAGTGCAATGAAAATTAAAAGGAATTTATATTATCCAAAATAAAAAGCCTTGACTGAGGGAATGATTAATTGGAAGTTCTATCCTTGTTGGAATTTTCTCAAGTGTAGTATAAAGAGGTTGTTATTTTCACTTAGTTAACCCTTACTAAATAAAGGAAAGTTAAGTGATTGAGCTAACTCTTATTCGAAAATCCTAGTCCTCTCCCTTGGGAAGGTCTAGCATTAGTAAATACAGAATTAGCCAACAACTTCCAATTTAACTAATCACTTGAGCATTCCAACTCAAGTGTCTCCTCTTAATTAACCCCCATGTCAAGTTGGGAGTCTACTCTATTGACATGGATACCATCTTCGTTATTGGGAGTTTGGAATAAAAAAGAGACATGATAATTTAAATAAAATAGGAATTCAAAATTAATTAAAAGTAAAAGTAAATCTTTGCATTAACAATCCATGAAAATAATCCAATTGTAACTCTAAACAAGAATTAAGAATATGGAATAATAAAAGAGTAAGAAAACAAACACTACAACAAACAAGGCTTTTCGCAACGGTCCAAAACCGTTGCTGTATATTGAAAAACCGTTCCCTAAACTTTAGGCAACGCTTTGGCAATGGTTTTTGACCTAAGGCAACGGTAACCAAAAAACCGTTGCCAAAGTCACTGGTATAGGCAACGATTTTGAACACAAATTTTAAACAACGGTTTCAAACCGTTACTCGAGAAGCAACGGTTTAAAACCGTACCTGGATTGGCAACGGTTTTAAACTGTTGTAGTTTTGTTATCCACAACAGCAACGGTTTTAAAGCATTACCGTTGGTGTCATTTTTTGGTAACGGTTTTTGTACTGTTGCCACTTTATAGTTGTCTAACACAACGGTTTAAAACCGTTACCATTGGTGTTTTTTGGCAACGGTTTTAAAATCATTGCCATTTTATAGTCATCTAAGACAACGGTTTAAAAGCGTTACCATTAGTTATTTTGGCAACGGTTTTAAAACCATTGCCATTTTATAGTCATCTAAGACAACGGTATTAAAGCGTTACCGTTGGTGTTATTTTTTGGCAACGATTTTAATACCGTTGTCCTTTGTAACTTTTGACAACGGTTTTTTGTTGTAATATATAATTCTTTATTTACAATAGTAGTTTTCTCGTGAATAAAATTAATTTTATTTTTTTAATTATTTAGAGTCAATTAATAATCTAAACTATTTGAATAAAATCACTAAAGAAAAATAATTGAACATTTTTCATCAAATTTGACTTACAAAGATTGTTGTAAAATCCGAAATCACATTCAAAATACCACAATACTATCATGACAACCTCGAACTATATCATCTAATGTTGCAAAAAATATAACAAAGAAGAGTTGAAATAGCTAAGTAGCAAATATATATATCATCATGTCCGATCCACAAGTTCATGACTTTTACTCTATAACACTTGCTCTTAAAAATTTGACCTTAATCAAGTTCGATTTCCCCTTCAACATAGTTTTCCTGTAAAAAAAAAAAGAAAAAAAAAACAAATATAAAACTACACACTTTTAATACTAATAATGTCTACTAAAAATATTTGAGAGAGAGAGGAGAAACATATATATCATAACATTCTTCTATTAAGATACACAAAACAATTGAATCAACATCAACATAATCAACCATTATTTAAGATATGATAACAATATAGAAACTTTAACAATAAATAATACCTCCTCATGTGCATCATTGTTCGGATTGCCTAAAGTGCTTCCTAGTTGAGCAGCTAACATCTCAAGGTCCACTCCTGAACTTTTTTGTTGCAACATCATCTTAACAAGCGATTTTAGTTCATCTACTTCTTTTTGCATCACATCTTTACCCTCTAATGATGCTTTCTCAACTGCATGTTGCTGCTTAAGGGCGGTAATTTCTTCATTTTTCTTCAACAAAGTTGGTGTGGTAACTCTTCCATGACATCGCACTCTCCCTGCCTTCTCTTTCCCAAATATGGATTGAAAAGCTCTAATTGCTGATTCTTTAGACTTTTTATTCTCAGCTTGCAGATGTGCCTATATTAATGTGAAGAAAAATAATAATAACAAAAAAGAGTAACTACACACTTGGACTCAAAACATATATCATTTGACAACATCAAATCAAATAATAGCAATTAAGAATAGTATCAGCATTGTTTAACTCAATTGCAAGCATAAAGATAACCACAAATGATGGACACATTACCAAGACACAAGAAATCCATAACCTAGTTTAATCAAATTAACTCACAATACTTACAATAACATCCAAAGTGTCTTCATTCAATGATTTTCCCTTTGTGCTTTGGCGAGTCTCAACAAACATTTTTGCTTGAGTAGGTGGTTCATTATTTTCCTTAGAAGCAGCCTATAAGTCCAGTTCAACAAGCATTTATATAAAGTTAAAAATGCACGTAGTCTTGCACCCCACATACACATACAAATGCACAAAGAATAAAAAATTGTACCAATCTTGCACGTATTCTTGCAAAATTTATTGGACATTTCGATGGCTAAATTTCTGTTGTGTCCTATTTTTCTTATTCTGCGCAGACATTTTCTACATAGCAAGAGACAAGTATTATCAAAAAATTATCATATTTCACTCATAAATGTATATAACTCATAATTGCATAAGCAGACTACAATAAGTTGCACATGTCTTACCTTAACTTTCTCAGTTCTCCAATAAGCAATCAACTTGCGAAAATGACTCTCAGGTATGATTTTAGGACGATTTTTCAGCATTTCATTAACACTTTTGTATGGCAGAAAATGATTTTGCTTGATTGTGGTCTTATACCGTCTCCAGTTGTCATTGATACGAGCAAGGACTATCCTCTTTCCTTTAGTTGGAATAATGAACTTAGCCTATAAAACACAAATATTATTTGCTAGTAAGAATAAAATACATGTGTACATTTCCAAATAGTTTTTAAAAGAGACAATAATAATATTCTCACTTGAACATATTCCCAAATGGCTTCTTTATCTTTAATCCCCTTTCAATTTGTGTAAATTAATGGACAAAAATCTGAATTCCTTGCCACTGTGCCCAAAAATTTGCTCAAGTTATTTACAGCTTCATCAATAGGACCAATTGCCTCTCCTTCAATATCTAGAGTAATTTCTTCTCTATCTTCCAACTGTCTTGCATGAATCTTCAAGCATTGTGTAGGACCTCGTGTTTTCTTCACTGTTGTCTCTATACAAAGAGCTTAGAATAAGGCCATCAGCATCATTGCTCAATCAAAACAAAGCATGAAATCAGCCATTAACAAGGATAAAGCAGCACTAAACAGCAAAATAAACCCATATAAACTCACTAAAACCAAATCAGCACTTATAAAACAGCTCAGAATAAGGCCATCAGCATCATTGCTCAATCAAAACAAGGCATGAAATCAGCCATTAACAAGGATAAAGCAGCACTAAACAGCAAAATCAACCCATATAAACTCACTAAAACCAAATTGGCACTTATAAAATAACTCAGAATAAGGCCATCATCATCATTGCTCAATCAAAACAAGGTATGAAATCAGCCATTAACAAGGATAGAGCAGCACTAAACAGCAAAATCAACCCATATAAACTCACTAAAACCAAATCAGCACTTATAAAACAGCTCAGAATAAGGCCATCTTCATCATTGCTCAATCAAAACAAGGCATGAAATCAGCCATTAACGAGGATAAAGCAGCACTAAACAGCAAAATCAACCCATATAAACTCACTAAAACCAAATCAGCACTAATAAAACAGCTCAGAATAAGGCCATCAGCATCATTGCTCTATCAAAACAAGGCATGAAATCAGCCATTAACAAGGATAAAGCAGTACTAAACAGCAAAATCAACCCATATAAACTCACTAAAACCAAATCAGCACTTATAAAATAGCTCAGAATAAGGCCATCAGCATCATTGCTCAATCAAAATGGGAGATGCTCATGGTTCTAAATGGATTAAATCCATCGCTTGCTAGCTCTAATCTTATGTTACGAGATTCTTCAGCAAAATCGGGATGAAGCCTGTCAAAGTCTTTCCATGATTGGCCATCAGCTGGGTGTCTTAACTTTCCATCCTTTGAACGATGTTTATCGTGCCACCTTAATGATTCAGCTGTTTTTGAACACAGGAACAGCTTCTTAAGCCTTGGAATCAATGGAAAATGCCTCAAGACCTTTGTAGGCACAGGTTTTTTCTTCAACTTATCAAGTTCTATATCTACCTCAACATTTTCTATGTACCTGGAAGCTCCACAAATAGGACAAAATTCTTCATCTTCATATGTATCCCAGAACAGAACATAATCGTTGGGACAAGCATGAATTTTATTATAACCAAGTCCTAAATCTTTTACCATGGCCTTGATTTTATTGAAAGAATCAGGAATATTCAAATGAGGAATCGCTTCTTTCAGTAACTCAAGAAGAGCAGTAAAGGATGTGTTGCTCCAACCATTAAGAGTCTTCAACAAATACAATCGGATAACGAATGATAATGTCAAAAAATTTTTTACAGCCAGGATATAACTCTTGTTTTCCTTCTTCAAGCAAGTTATAAAACTTTTTTGCATCTTCGTTTGGCCCATCACCATCTTTATCTCCTTCAAGCACATGCCGAAACGTCTCGTTTAGCAGCCCATGAATGTCGTCGACAAGTCCTTCATGGACTTCACTCTCATCGGTTTCACTATCCATGCGACTTATCCTTTCGCCATGATGAACCCACACAGTGTAACCTTTTTGAAATCCCTTATTAAATGATCATAAACTTCATCCCTTCGCCCTCAACTAAAGTTATTACATATAGAACAAGGACAAAGAATTTCTTGTCCTTGTGGTCTACCTTTAGAAAAGGAAAAATCCAAAAATGAATTAACACCATGTTGGTAACCCTCAGTATGTCTTGGTAAACTAGCCCACCCTTTGTCCATTACTTTGTCAACTAAAATAAAAGACACGGACATATGTTTTAGACTAACTATAAGTGATTTTTTCATTCAAGAGCTTATTGCATCTAAAGAATTTCTAGAAGTCAACCACACATATTCAAAAGAGAACATCTCAACCAATCATGAGACTAACAATTTGTATTTAACAAACTATGCAAAGAAGCTTAATCAATCAATTAATCAGTAAATATTCTTAACAATTAAATGTTCAAACAAATTTAAAAAGATAATATATTAAATGATTTACCTGTAGTGTAGCTCAATGTCTAAGGTAGTCGCAGCTACAGAGAGACCCGCTATTTGATTATCTGTTTCTGGTTTTAAAGAGACAAACTAAAAAAACAACAAAGAATAAAAATATAAGTAATTCATAGCCAGATTTTTTAACAAAAAATTCACTTTTAAAACCAATTTTTAGAAATCTTATTTTCAAAAGTGATATATAACTAAAAAATCAAACAATAGAATTATCAAGTTTAGCAACACAGAAATCCAAAACACAATGCACTAACAAAACGTGTTCATCTTCAAATAGACAGCATCATCATATGTTTCTTCTACTACACTCTATCCCCAAGAAAAAATCTAAAACAATTAGTACAATGATGAGTTTTGCTAACTAGAACTCAAATTAATGAACAATGCACAAACAGTTTTTGAATTTAAAAAATGCAGAAACGGCCAAATACAAATTTCCCTTTCTATCTTATTAGCTAAATAAAGCCTCAAAACAGTTTTTGAACAATGCACAAACATCACCACTTTCCTTTCTTCTTCTTAAATCCAACAAAAATACCCAACAACCAAAGCCCTAACTAAGCAACAGAAACGCAGAGAAGAACACTTACTATAGATGACAACCCACAAACGGCCGATGCAGTGAAGCAGCAGCAACAAAGAGACAACCCACAGATGACAACCCTTTTTTTATTTTAAAGAGACAAACTACAACAGCAACAAAGAATAAAAATATAAGCAATTCATAACCATAACTATAATACTAACGTAACTATCACTTTCATGCCTGAAATAAATTGATTTCTCAAAATAAACAACAAACCATTCAAAGTGAACGAAGTATATAAATAAATTACTCAGAGATGCAATGAATGATATATAAATGCATTTTTTGAAACTTTAAATAAACTGTTCTAACTAAGTGTAAACTAACAAAGACCAAATAATGGATAACTTTTCTTTAAATGAGAACAGCATTTTGAGATAACAAATTGCCAACAAAATTAGAATAGCACTGTACCAAAAAGTATTTCAATTGAAACTCTTCTCAAATGCCTTCTATAATTGAGGTCTAAAAAATTATTTTGTTAATATAATTTGGCCCACTTTTAAACTAAAGGACTTTTAATAAAGTATATTTAAGTTTGTCAATTGAAGGTCTTTTATATAAAATTTAGTTTTGATGAAGTTTCAGAACAGAACCCATGACCAAAATAAAAGAGAAAGGAGTTTTGTAACTTTTTTTAAGGAGTGGCAACTGGTTTACATGGTAGTACACTTATGGATAGCAAGTAGCAACTAGCAAGCAATTATCAGGGTAGTTCAAAGAATAAAATGATAAATTTTATTCTCATTAAACTAATTCAAATGAAAAAAAAATTATCTATTCCATCAAATATTTAAAATAACAAATATTTCTCCTGATTAATTGAGGCATGTAGGAAAAAGAGCAGAATTTATGCTGATCTCTAAGTCAAATAGTTGGAATAAGCATGAAATTCCTCTGTTATCCCAGATGAAACCAACCAATATGAAAAGCAGTCCACAACTCACTGAAATAATAACATTATAAAATAAGGCAAAAATAAACAAAGCAGATAAATAAAATAAAAAATAAACAACTGAGAAACAGCGATGTAGAAATTACTCTATAATCCTCAATAAAGAGTTATTGGGCATCCACCATAGAACACCTCAAAGAAAGTAGAGAAACAGAACCATAATGCCACCGAACACACTACTAGCAGATAATAAAAGTTTTGCTACCTTAAATAACAGACTAACCTAAGCCCCAGGTTCATTTCACAAGTACACAATCCAAATTCAAACCAGAACAGAAACTCAGTCAACATTCAACACTCATCTTGCTCATGTTCACAAACATCACCACTTTTCACAGCCAACAAAATCACTCAACAGCCAATCAAACCCTAACTAAGCAACAGAAATCAGAGATGAAGACCACTTACCACAGATGACAAACCACGGCCAATGCAGTGAAGCAGCAGCAGCAGCGAAGCACAATCCACAACCAGCGAAGACAGTGAAGCAGAAATAGCGACGTTGAAACAGAACAAGGAGAAGCAAGGACGCCGTGGAGAAGCAGTGAAGCCTCGGAGCGGGGAGAAGCAGCGACGCCGCGGAGAGACTCAGCGACGCCGAAAAGAAGGAGGCAGCGACGATATCGGGAAGAATGGAGTGACGATGATGGTGCGACGATGGTAAGTGGCGATTTGGGGCTTCCTGGTGACTTGCGATGATGGTGCCATTTACGGCTTCATGGAGAGCTGTGGTGCGATGACTTCTCTGATTCTGAGGCGTGGGTTAGGGTTTGGTACGGTGGAGGGAGGAAGCTCTTTGGTTTCGAAGAGAAGGAGGGCTTTCTTATTAGCCTTATTTTTTTGGTGACTACTTATTAGCCTTATTTGCGCTGTTATGTTTCATTCCTTTATTAATTAGGAAAAAATTAATAATCAATAATAGATATATAATATTTATTTTAAAATTATTTTAATTTTAATTTTTTTATATTAATATTTATTATATATTTATAATAAAAATATATTTTTTATTAGTATTGTTTAATTTGTCTAATTATTTAAATAATTTAGAAAATGGTTGTTTCATAAATAATTGTTATAATGGTTGTAAAACCGTTCTTTAAAATAGGCAAAGAGAACGGTTTTATTTGGTTACTATAGCATAATGGAAAAATGAACTTCAACAGCAACACTGTAAAAACCGTTGTCTAAGACCATCTAATGGAACGGTTTTAAAGTGTAGCATTTCGGCAACGGTTTTAATGCGTTTTCTTTGTGCAATTCTTTAAACAACGATAAAAAATCGTTGCTTAAAACCAAATCATGGTAACGGTCATAAAACCGTTCTTTAAAATAGTCAAACAGAACGGTTTTAATTTGTTGCTATAAATTGATGAAAAATTGAATTCAACAGTAACACTTTAAAAAACCGTTGTCTAAACTTATCTAAGAGAACGGTTTTAAGGCGTTGCAAAATTTGGCATTGCTAAAGGCCATATTTGTTGTAGTGAAACTAGAATAATATCTTCAACGGAGGTGATGACTCTTCAATATCCAAAAGCAAAAGCATAAAACTATAAAACTATGAATGTAAAAGAAAACCTAGAGGAAGAGTAAATTCTCTCTAGATTCAGATCTAAAACTAAAAACTATGCTAATGAGAATATGTGTTGAGTCTCTGCACGTTTCCTGGCTCTAGTCTGTATTTCTGGGCCGAAACTGGGTCAAAATTTGGCCCGAAATCGCCCCCAGCATTTTCTGTTATTTCTGCAGATCGCGCATGTCACGCGTACGTGTCAGTCACGCGTACGCGTCATTTGGTGAATTTTCTTGTCACGCGTACGCATCAGTCATGCGCATGCGTCTTCATGCAAACTCCAATCCACGCGTACGCATCAGGCACACGCACGCGTCGCTGCAAATTTCTTCATATCGCGCGCTCGCGTGAGCCATACGTGCACGTTGATGCTTGCTGGTTATCTCCTTAGTTTTTTGTGTTCCTTCCATTTTTTCAAGCTTCCTTTCCATTCTCTAAGCCATTCCTGCCCTATGAAGCCTGAAAAACTTAACACATGGATCACGGCATCGAATGGTATAAAAGAGAATTAAAATATACAAATTAAAGATCTCTAGAAAGGAATTGTAAAATCATGCAAATCATATGAATAAGTGGGTAAAGACTTGATAAAACCACTCAATTAAACACAAGATAAACCATAAAATAGTGGTTTATCAGCTGGTCTTATGGTATTTACATGTTAAACAGAGAATGAAGTTTGCCCTAGACTCAGAAGACTACCCAGAGCATAACTTTTTTGCGGAACATTCACTAGCAGCTCACGAAAAAGTACTCCTGCCTCTAGCTGAAGGGGAAAAGAAGGGGTAAGAACTGGGGAGTTCTTAGTAGGATCGGGGTTATTAGTTAAGTTCATTAATTCTGTGTTGTTTAACAGACAAATAATAGAATACAAAAAAGTAGTAAATAGACAAAGAATATAGAAAAACATTACACAAAAAGATAATACACACAGAATACACAACAGAATACACAACAGAGTAATATGCACAAACAAGGATGATGCATGTCTAGTCCTATGCAGGCCACGAGCTCATGTGTCGATTGACTACCCGCAACCCGACATTTTCTAGGAACAAGTCCTAGATATAGATTTCTGTTGCATCAGTTGTATATTAGTCTAATGGTTGAAGCCACATCAGTTGACTTGAATATACGTACCCGTAGAAAACAGTTCCTGCTACATCAGTTGCTTACCGGTCGTGTGGCCAAAACCACATCAGTTGACTTTAATATGCGTACCCTTGGGAAATAATTCTCAGTTGTGGACATCCCCACTTACATTTTCCTTTTCCTTTTTGTAAACCTTTTTCAGTTTTCTTCTTTTGTTTCACTTCCTTAGCCACTCCTTTCAGTTACCAGTTCTCAATCTCTGTTTCTGATTATTAGGTGGCTTAGTCCTTTCTCTGATCTCTTTTAATTTCTTAACTAAATCATGTTCATTCACTTTCTATTTCTCTTCTTTACTTTCTTAACCAATTTTTAACTTCTCTACTTCTTTATTCTTTCTTTGTTTGTCTCTTTGACTTTTACTTTGCGAACTATTTCAGTTTCGGTGTGAATAATTAACATGTTCCAAGCATAGGTTCATTAAGTCTATGCTGAACCAGTTTAGCTTTTTATATAATACTTAACCCTAAACGCAAATCAAATACTAACAATATTGCTCCTAGATCGCTTCTCTAATCGACATTTATGTTTACCGTTAAAGCTTTACCAACAGTTTCTTTGGTTTTTATCTTTTCTTCAACATTTTATCTTTTTTTTATCTGCTCCTCACTAACATGTTCTTACCACTCCCTAAGTATTTTATGAAGCTAATTATGAGATTCTGAGCTTAAAGTTGTCTTCCTAAGACTTTTAGAAAAAATTGCCTTTTCACCATTATTTTATTATTTTTAATAAAATAACAATAATTAATATTTTATTATTAAATAATTTTTAAAAATATTTATTATGAATTTTTGAAAATTACATTTTTATCCCAAAATTTTATTAAATTATATTTTGACCCCTTAACTTTTGATATTTATACTTTAACCCCCTAAACTTTAGCATTTATACTTTCCTCCCCAAAATATAAAATATTTGCACTTTGACCCCTAACAAGATCAAAGAGCTGTTCTTGAGCATATTCAAAGTTTTTTTCATATTCTTCGTAAATTCTTAAATTCTTTCTTCAAATATGACCCGTTTTTCAATCTTTTCGATGACCGATTTTTACCATAAATCAAATTAAATTAGTAGCCACTAAAACCCCATAATTTCCACTTGATTTCAACACTAATTCATCACCAATTTGAGGCCTATCTTTTGTTTTTCCAGCTGCACTCAAGAACATTTTTATAGCTTAAATATCATCAAATTTTATCAAAATTTTAACAAACTTTCACCAAGAATAACTTATATAAGCAATCAATTTCAAGCATAACCAAATCACACAACAATCATACAACTCAAACACAATTAATCAAGATTAATTTTACCAAACTCTACCTTGATTTGCTGCTCTTTATTTGGCTATCCTTCAAAGTTTTACTAGAGCACTTTTTTCTACTAAATCACATCAAGAACAACATTAATTCCTTAAAACCTCAATTGATCGAATCTTAATCAACATGTTAGGATGGGATTTATAGCCTTAAAATTTCTGAAAATGAAAGATTCTTAGCTCACAAGTTATGTTAAGCAAGAGATCTATAGAGAAACATCAAGAAAACACAAATTTAACAAGGTTTCCTTGTAACCGAACCAAAGAGGAGGATGAGCAGCCATCTAACCTGATTTTAATCCATGAAAAGTGACATAGATTTGAAGAATAAAAAGAGAAGATCACTTTAATCGGTTTGAAATTTTAATTTGAGTTTTGGTTTGGAAGAAATCAAGATTTGAAGTCTTATGTGTTCAAAGTTTTCTCTCTTTTCTTTCTCTCTTATTTTCGGTCGTTCAAGGTGGAAATCAGCAGCTTGGAATGTCTTGGGGGTGAGAAAAAAATGTGCTTGATGTTGATTGGCTAGTTAAGGAGATGGTTAAAAAATATCTCAGGTATATAATTACTAAAACTATATGTATTAGAGAGCACAGTTAACAACATATTTAGATATTAAAATCTGAGCAACTAGTATAGATGATACTAGTAACATTATTAACATGAGAATAAAAGATATATCATGAGGCATCAACATTGCTAAAGTCATTAGAGAATGCTAGTGTTAACCTACACTAGTAGACTGTGAGCTCGGTTAAACTTATCTCCAGTTTTTTAGTAAAATAGATTAAATAATATTATAATATTCCTCAAACATGTCTAGTATTAATATCATAATAATATTATATTATTATTTTTCTTCTCTCACGAATCGAGTCTGGCTTGTCTAACCGAAGCGGCTCAAAAACTAGATTCTTCGTGACTATGTCGTCGAGCTTATCCCAGTGGAGGTGCTAGCTTAGTGATGACATAATGATGATATAGATTGAGATGCTTGATGATATAGCAGAGGTGCTTCCTTTACTGAACTTCTAAAAAATTCTGTTTCTTTAGAAAAGTTTCGTGTATCTAAAAACTAGGTTAATACACTGTCCTTATTCCATCCCCTTTTTTGTTTTAGAAAAAAAAAACCCTAAACCTCCTTTCTGAAGCAGCTTTGCCGTTCGGTCATAGTGCCACCATCTTAACCACCACACTGTTCGAGTTACTACCACGCCGGGAAAATCTTTTACGCTCCCACTGTCTCCAGCTAAGTGAGTAATTAGTTTAGAGTAATTAAATTTATACTATTTTATCTAATTTTCATAGTTATAATTTACACTAATTACATTTTTTATTGTAATTTTTTATTATAAAATTGTGACATGGGTTAAATTTAGAGTAATTAGTTTAGATCAATTAGATCATTTTTATTTCTAATTAAGACATAGAATTTTAATTCTCGTTTATAAATCATATGTTGTGAAATTGTGATATATGGTTAATTTGCTTTGTTTAGAGTAATTAGAATTTAAATTAGATTTGGTCAAGTTGGTTAATTAAGTTAGTTTAGATAAATTAGGATAATTCGTTAGATAAATTAGTTTATGATTTAGTTTAGAGTTGAAGTTAGACTAATTTAAACTTGAATTTAGGAAAATTAAGTTAACTTAGTATTAATTAGTGTTTTACATTAATTTAAGTTAACTTAGTTTAGTTTATATTAATTAATTTTACAAATGTTATTAATTTTTATATTTTACTAACTTTATTTAAATTTTAGGATATTTTGTTGTCGTGTAGTTTTAATCGTTGGTTGTTTGTGTTGATATATACATAAGTTGTTTGTGCAGTACCGAGGTTGATTTTTTATCTCTAAATATGCTAAGTTATTTAAATTTTATTCCGAACTTATTTTTCCTAGGATAGAGTTTTAGAAAAAAAGTGAAAAAAAGTTGTCTAGTGGCAACTTCTCGAGTACCTTGTTTGCTAGAAAATTGCGGAGTAATAAGGGGATGCACATTAAAATGACTAGGATTTAATGTTTGCTTGAATGTATGTTTTTTTAATTTATGGTTGCAACTGTTTCCTTTGTGAAAATTGATAAATTTTTTTTGTGGAGATCTTTAAATTAAGAAAAAACTCTGCCAAATTATTATTAAAATTGTTCAAACACATGGTTGGTTTGTGAAAACTTTTACATTTGGTAGAGGTTTCTAATTATAGATAAAACTTTGCTGAAATTTTTTAAAAAATTAATAAGTTGTGTTGTTGGTTAAATTCTAGGTTGTTTGTTGCAAAATAATTTCAAGTCATCGTTTGTGGATATATGATAAGGATAACGGTCAATCGGAGGGGTTAAAACCTGAGTTCTTTGAGGGGTTGATCAGTTTGTTTGCATGTGTCTTCAACATGAAATTGTTTGAGTCTCAATGGGTGTATAGGTGTCCATGTTATAAGTGTCGAACGACTAAGTGGTTAGGACCTTCGGATGTAATTCTTCACCTTTAATAAGGGGTTCAATGATGGGTATTGGGTGTGGGCTAAACATGGAGAAGTTGATGAGCAAGAAATCAATCAGTCTGCATCGAATTTTAATAGGTCTAAGGGTCGATCAAGAAGGGTTAATTTGGTTAGAAAAGTGAATATGGAAGAGGATAATTGGGAGGGTAAATAGGGGAGATATAATAAGATGGTATTTGATGCATGATGTATGAGCATCTTATACCCATTTTTTGCTTATTTTAAGTTAGAATTTAACGAGTTTAAGTACATTTTAGTGTTAAAATCCTTCTTGGATGCTACTTTGAGTTGTTTTTATATTTTGATTATTTCAAGTAAAATTCGGATCAATTTGGCAAAGTTTTGTGCAAAAAAAAAGAGAAGTTTTGAAACTGCCACCAGGGCGCTAAACGCCAAGCTAGCGTTTAGCGCCAGCAACTCAGCGAGACTAGAAGTGTTCTACCCCCTTTTGGGTGCTAAACAACAAACCTGACATTTAGCGCCAGGCAATCTGGATCTCACCTCACTCTTGGAGCATCTTTAGTTGGACCTAGCTTTTAATTGTTATCTTTTATCTTACTTTAGTTATTTTTATTTACAAATAAATCTTTTAGGTTTAGAAATTATTATTTTATTTTAGATTCAAATCAAATTAGATTAGATATAAAAGGAAAAAGATTCACCCTTTAGGGGGATCTTCTCACTTCCGCACTCTCACATTTTTTAAACCCTAGTTTTCTCTCTGAAGTATGAGCCACTAAACCTCTTCAATTAAGGCTAGGAGTTCTGTTTATTTATATGGATTGAGACTGTTACTTTTCTATTTTAATTAATATATTGATTCATTTTCAAGGATTACCTTCGTTCTTCATTTTATGAATCTGGGTAGATCGGAAGAATGACCCTTATTCTATATGCGTTTTTGTGACCCTTGGAAGAGGATCTCACCTGAACAACAGCTTGAAAGCAAATTCATCCTAAATCGTTAATTACTTGAACTAATCAAGATACATGACATATAATCCTCTTAGCTTTGGATAATTAGGATTTTTGTGGCCTTAAACTAGAATTGAACTTAACCCTTTAATCGAAATTAAGTGACCAAGATATTAGCGGTTAACTAGGTTAGAGGAGACTAAATCACTACGACATTAGGATTTAGTCAATTATAGTTTGCCATAAATTGAATCTTTCATGATTAAAATAGTTGGTAAGAAAACTTAATCCGGAAAAGTAAACATCTTCGATGCCTTAACTGCCTTCTCTTATACATTTATCACTATTCTTATTGTTTGCGTCTTCTACTCTTTGAATTACTGTTTAATGTTTTTGAACCCCAAACATCATTTTCTACTTGCTTGACTAAGAAATCATTCAACCATAGTTGCTCAATTCATCAATCCTCATGGGATCGACCCTCACTCACCTGAGGTATTACTTGGTATGACCCGGTGCACTTGCCAGTTAGTTTGTGGATCTAGAAAATCCGCACCAATGCAATCATTGTTAATATTATGGAAAATGTTAAATAAGGGCCTAACTTGGAAGCAAAGAAATTATATGATTTGTTAGAATCTTCCGTACAACTGCTATTTGAGCGGTGCATTCATTCAAAATTGTCTGCTGTATTAGAATGATGAGTATTAAATCTTTGTCAAATCATATCCAAGAGTCTTTTGATAAGTGGGCCACCCTTTGTAATGAATTATTACCCGTTGGGAGTATTAGCATCCCTCGGAGCCATTATAAGGCAAAGAAGCTAGCTTCAAAATTAAGTATAAATTTGGTAAAAATTGATTGTTGCTCGAATGGTTGTATGTTGTATTATAAGGGGATGTAGACTTCACTGCTAGCAAATCTTTTGATATACCGAGGGTAGAGAGAGAAAGGATTGATAAATGAAGGTTAAAGAGAGTTCCAAACAAAGGTTGCACTACTTGCCCCTAATCCCTAGACTAAAAAGATTGTATGCCTCAATGAGTTCGACCCTTCGCATATGGCATAGTAACATCAAGAGAGATGATGGTTTTATGACGCACCTGTCACACGGAAAGGCTTGGAAGCACTTTGATCAAGTCCATTCTATATTTGTGAGCGAGCCTAGAAATGTAAATTAGCTTTATGCTCTAATGGGTTTGTATTGAACTCTAATTTTCGTAACATGTACTCTTGTTAGCCTATTATGGTGACTCCTTATAACCTACCTCCCAAAATATGCATGAAGGAGCTATACATGTTCTTAAATTGTATCATACCCAATCCAAGTAACCCAACAGCCAAAATTGATGTATTTTTGTAACCCTTGGTGGATGAGTATAATGAGTTGTGGATTGATGATGTAGAGACATGTGATATTTTAACTAAAATAAACTTTCAAATACATGTTGTGTTGATGTTGACATCAATGACTTTCTTGCATACGATATGCTATCTGGCTGGTCCACTCAGAGAAGGATATTGTGTCCTATTTGTATGGAGAATACAAGGTTATTTTGGCTGAATATGGGGTTAGAAATTTGTGGTTCGATTGTCATTGAAGATTTATTAAGTTTGATCATTCCTTTCAACATAACAAGGACTTGTTTAGGAAGAATAAAATTGAATAATAAGAGACACCCATTTGGTTGAGTGGTTTAGAAGTGTGACTTCGGGTCAGTAGTATCCCAATATCATCGATAATTGGGCAAGGTTGAGAATTCTGGGATATGGAAAGGAGCATAATTAAAAAAGATGTGTTTGATAACATCATACACATGGTAATGGATGATATGCTAACAAATGATAACTATAAGGCTATGTTAGATTTAGTTATCATTTGCAGGCGACAGATCTGAATTTAAAGGGACTTAACAACGGACAGTGGTCTAAACTAAAGGCTATATGTTCTCTAACAAAGGATCAAAGAGAAAATATTTTTAGGTGGATTAGGGGATTGAGGTTTCTCAATGGTTACGCCTCTAACTTGGGTAGATGTGAAAACGTCTCGCAAGATAAGCTTGATGGGTTGAAGAGTCATGATTGTCACGTTTTTATGGAGTTGTTGCTTCTTGTTGTCTTTAAAGAACTCTTTACCAACGTCTAAAAACTTCTCACAGCTCTAAGTGGGTTCATTAGGGAGTTATGTACTACAAAACTTAGGATTGATAATCTTATGGGCATGGAAAAGAACATTCACATCATACTTTGTAGGTTAAAGAAGATATTCGCCCCAAAAATTTTTGATGTGATAGAATACTTAGCAATCCACCTACCATATGAAACAAGAGTGTGTAGGGGATTCAGTTTAAGTGGATGTTTCCTTTAGAGAGGTTGATTTGGTCATTCAAGAAAACTATGAAAAATAAAGCCGGATTGAGGGTAGCATCTGCGAAGCATTTTTAGCCAAAGAGACATTCGCATTTTGCTCCTTATATTTTGAATCTCATGTTGAATCACAGAGAACAAGAGTTGGAAGGAATTATGAGAGGAGAGAATCCTCGTCAAGCGGACCAACATTCCAATCTTTGTTTAGGAATGAGTTGCAATGGGCACAGTTAGTGAATATTGGTTAGAGAATAAGGAAATTGAGGTCGCACATGTAATGACCCAACTATTGACACATCATGACCAATGTCAACGGCTAGATGCTACTCATCAGAGGAACCTACAGAGATCTAGACTCAGGAGAATAATATTATATACATATGAGCCTGATAAGAGACAATTTTTGTATGGTTCGGAATCAATCAAAACTAGAATCAATTCGTTAGTAGCATAGTCCAAACCAACAATAAATTCTCTTAATCAAATGTTAAACTCAAATTAAAATAACCGAGAGTAATTAAACCTCGGGTCGTTCTCCTTAAGAATTGCAATGAAGTGTCCTATTATTATATATGAGACATTGGGGGTTGTGAATGCAAGAGAGAGCAAGCAATGTAAATGGTAAGAAATTAAAGTGCAAAAAGGTAACTTAGCATGCAAGAAATTAAGAGTCAAAGCAATTAAAACAAGAAAAGGGAATTAAATGCTAAGAAGGTCTCTTGGAAAGAAGTGGGTAATTAAGGATCCATCTCCTAGTTGTGGACCACAAACATGGTAATTGTGTGTGAATTAATCCCAATTAGTCAACCCTACATCGAGGATAAGTCAACTAGGCATAATTAATTTCAATCCACAAGTCCTAATCAACTCACTAATTAACTTAGTGAAAGACTAGTGTGAGTGGAAATCAAATTAATTAACAACCCTCACACAATGTGGAATGGACATCCACAACTCAAGTTCACCCAAACCACACAATTTCTCAACCAAGAGTGAGAAAAACTATACAAAAACCCAACCAAGCATTTTGTCAAACACTTGGTGGGTGTGAAAATAAAGCATGGTAAAATAACAAGAAATATAAATTCTACAACTACCAATTGCAATAAAATGATAACAACAACTAAAGGAAGCAATAAATGGCATAGAAACATAAATTGCATTAATTGAAAATCAAAATGACAAGAGTGTTCATAAACATAAAAGAACAAAAGAAATGAAATAACAAAATAGAAGGAAAGAACAAATATGCAATAACAATAAATGATAAGGAAAAGTAAATGAAAGAAAGAATTAAAAGTAGAAATTGCAAGTAATTAAACTAAAAACCCTAGGTTCTAGAGAGAAGGGGGAGCTTCTCTCTCTAGAAAATGAACTACATGACTAAAATCTAACCCTAATTGCTCCCCCCTTTATCCCTCTTCAATTTGGCTTGAAATAGCTTCAAAAATGAGTTGGATTGGGTTTTGGGGACCCAGAAATCACCCCCAGCGGTTTGCAGTTAATGAGCTCACGTGCCAGGACCTGTGCGGATGCACAGACGTGTGCGTCCGCACACTTGCTGTTTTCTGACCTGTGCGTACGCACAAGTTGTGTGTGTACGCACACATAGACTTATGTCCACTATGACAAATTTCATATCATTTTGAAGCCCCGGACGTTAACTTTCCAATGCCGCTGGAACTGCCTCATTTGGATCTCTATAACTCAAGTTATGACCAATTTAGTACCTAGAGGTCAGGATGGACAGCTTTCCAAATCCTTCATTTCTTGAATTCTTCCACTTTGTATGCTTTCCTTCCACTTTCTCAAGCCATTCTTGCCTTCAAAACCTTAAATCACTCAAGCAAACATATCAAGGCATCAAATGGGAGAAAAGTGAATTAAAATTGGCTATTTAAGCATGAAAAGCATATTTTTCACAATTAAGCACAATTAGGAAAGAATTCATAAAAGCATGCTATTTCAATGGATAAGTGCAAGAAAAGTCAATGAAATCCACTCAAATAGAGCAAATAAATACCATAAAATGTGGATTCATTAGAGCCTTTAGTATTATATTGGAGTTAATCAAACGTTTGTAAGTCATAACTGTAACTGTCTCAATAAACTGGGCTTAAAGCATGAATCATCTAATGCAAAAAGTGTAAATAAAACATTGTCATACATCATTACCCATACTAAAAGAAATATATAAATCAAGTATTTTCAAAGTACATGTCCAGCGTCATAAGAAAACATAATTACTATATATCAGAATATATATATGACCAAAAGACATCTCCTACTTTAACCCACACAAGGATTTCTTAGACTAAAACTCGAACTATCGCGAAGTTAAGGAGATCCTAATCCTCAAAAAGACTATCAAAAGTGGGGAAGAATACTGCTAAGAAACGAAGGTCATGACAAGATGAAATGTCCATCCAAAATACCCAAAGCTGCCGACTCAAGGATGATCATCAAGGGATTCTCCTAGTACTCTTCCTACCTTCCCAGAATCCGAACCATCAGAAGTTAAGTCCACCTCCAATTGGTCTACCCAAGAAGGTATCTCCTCAAAAGGCTCGACCTCCAATGAACTAAAGGGCGCATCCTGAACTACAACGACATAATGTCCCTAAGGGTCATCAAGCATAGGACCAACTGAAGTGCCAGAATCATCTCAACCTCGGCCAGACCCTCTTCCCACTCTGGTAGGAGTTATTCTACTAGAGGATGTACGTCATATACAGGGTCCATCTAATTGAGATGGTATGCAAAAGGAAACTGACCAGGGCTCGGATGTTACTCTGATAGAAAGAACTTGTAGGACATGTCAGGGCTAAACCCCACACTATGTATAGAGTGCAAAAAGCCACGATCGCATAAAGCATAGATGCATGTCTTCGATATTCCCCACATGAAGACTCTTCCCTACTCGAGGTATTTATAGCTTAGCATGAAGGATATTTCAAAGAATATCACTGCCGATCCACAGATGTGGGAGTAAGGGCGTGAGAACCTATGGTTTCCAATAGGGTGAACGGGAAAAAAAAAAGGGAATCTTAGGACATTTGTCTCCAAGTTTTTATTGGGAAAAATAGAATACAAGCATATAATATGCAAAAAAAAAGAGAAAGAGAAAATCAAATACAAGCATAAAGAGTCTAACAATAACCAAACACAGTAAATGCAGATGCGCAAATAACATGATGCATGCCTATTCTTATAGCAGGCCATGAGCTCATGTGTCGATTGCCTATCCGCAACCCGACGTTACTTAGGACTTCACCTGAATATGGTTTCTCAACTCAGTCAGTCATGCACATCATAATCATAATAATTTGCTAGTTGAGAAATGTGCGCCTGAAAGAGAAACAACTTTTGGTGGGCATCCCCATTTGGCTGGGGAGAGGTATAATGAGCTCCTCGCACACATGGCAGAAAGGGATGCTCGCATACTTGGCAA
Source organism: Arachis ipaensis (assembly GCF_000816755.2). NCBI lineage: Eukaryota > Viridiplantae > Streptophyta > Magnoliopsida > Fabales > Fabaceae > Arachis > Arachis ipaensis. Next base: position 33,841,309 of record NC_029793.2, on the reverse strand, counting down.
AGAGAGATGATTGCAATACGAAAACAGAGTCCCTGAGGTATGAGCTTAGGTAGGAGTTGGAGTAGATCCAGTGGATGCGACTCCAAATGGAAGTCTACTATGACCAGATGCGCACTAGTGGCAGCGCTGCTGTTGGAGGAGCCCCTTGTCCTCTGCACAGGCACCAGGACAGGTACCAACACACTACCTAAACTACTGACTCAGCAGAATTAGGGGGGCAACAATGAAGATTATCAAGACCCATAGTGGTTAAGGTTTTATTTTTCTTTCTTTGATAGTATTAGTAGTTTATCTGTTTGACTTTTTCTTATGTACATTTGTTATTTCAGATTATAATTGACTATTTTTATTAAAAATACCATTTAATTTTCATTAATTCGATTTGACTATTAATTCTTAACATATTGATGATGATATATCAGGTTATAACAAGTATTTTAAATAGATGTTGCCTTGGCATCTTTAATAACTTTTTTTAAGGTTTAAATAATTTGTTGTATAGAACCAATTTTTAATGGGTATAACTTTAATAGAAATGCCAGTATCTTCATCTTTCATAAATAAAAATGGTAGTTTACTCTGAATATTTTAAATTAATTAATAAAAGAAAAAATATATTATTACATTATTAGAAAAAAAATAATATTATTACATGCATTAAATATAATTTATATAAATTGTACTACAATCATATATAATTTTTTAAATTAAAGAATTAAATTATTATATAACAATTGTCATAATTACTAAATCATGTTCTGACATTTAATTTAGTATATTATTAAATGAAAAATTATCTAAATTTTTTATATATATATTTTCAATAATGCTAGGGAACCAAGAGGGTACCAGCTAAATGACTCTGGGTGAATCCAAAACCTCTACGTGGATGGTGCTTATGTTAGGCATTAGGATGTTTCTTCTACTAA
>NC_029793.2:33804229-33840355 GCF_000816755.2 Arachis ipaensis | reverse complement strand
GCCCTTATTTCTCCAACGTATCATTCGAAATTTTAATTTGAGGTGAGAAGCAATTAATATCAAATATTATAAATTAAAAACAAATAAAATTAATTAAATATAATTATAAATTAGTTAATTTGTTTACTTTTTAACTAATCATATCTTGATTCCATATACATTTCCATATATTTTTTTTAAAATATGTTCTTATTAAAACTATCAAAGTAACATTTAAACATAAAGTTTGGAATTTAAAGTTAAATACCTCTTATTAAGTTTGAAATTAATGAATACTCGTGACCTAAGTTACTTTCTCTTTCTTTTAAGTTTTTCTCATTTTCTTTTACACTTCGAAAGTGTATTATAGGAAAACCCCATTTGCTCTGTTTTTTGTCCCTTTGGACACTTGTAATCTTGTCAATTTTATGGATTGCAATTTATCTTTTTAGAAAAAAAAATAAATTCACAAGTCCTCTCACTTAAAAGTTAAAACACTTAATCCGGAGCTAAAAAACAAAAGATTTTAAAAAATAAAAATAAAATACAGTAAGGATTGAATTGAAAAGAATATCAACATGCCAAGAAATGAAATTAAGCGAAGAGGCTGCAAAAAAATTCCAACTAAAAAGCATTTAAACTTAGAAATAATCAAATTACATCCTCAGTACATTAAGTCATTAATAAGATATACATGTAAAACACTAATAATGATTAGAGATAATCCGGAAGTAATCACCAAAAAGGAATTATCTGAAAGTAATTAATTGCAATGTCGAGAGTAGAATTCACAACTTCTAGAAATAGGAACAACTTGCTACGCAAAATGCAAATCTACAATAGAGATATACAAATAGAATAACTAGCAAAAACAAAAAGCTTCCAAGGTACACTGTTCCAGAGTTTGTTAGAATATCATACTCGAAAATTGAATGTAACAACAACTCATAGTGCAGTGTTGAGACAGTTATCACATGGATTAGATCCATACTTGCAGCCTTTTCTGTCAAAAGATTCTCCGAAGTGTTTGAGTAAAGTTTGTCTCCGACATTCAACCTAAAACATTGAAAAAAATAAAGGATATACACTTTGGCATATATAAAACCCCTTTTTGCACTTGGGGTAGCTTGGTACACCGTAAAGTGATGAATTCATGCTTTACGATAGGAAACAATGATGTCATCATATAATAGCTAATCAAACTTAAGGAGACAATGCTTAATTGTTTTGTTGCAATTATATGAGAAAGGTTCAATTTATGTTTTTTGTAAATTAAGAGGGCTCAAAACGAATTTCACTAAACCTTGGGGCAAAGCAGTGTACTTTGTTCTTATTCTTTTACTCCCATTGGGGTTAATAGTGAAAGTGGTTTCTGAAAGATCAGGCATGCACCAATTTGATACTCGAAAAAATCAAACGCCTTAAATTGCTTCGTGAAAAATATAACCGAGTCAAATTGATTTTTTGCCAGTTAGATAATGACACATGGTATAAGTCATTTTGTATCTGTCATCGTTTAAATGACAAAAGAACCAATTCGATTCATTAGGTGTCTTATATTTCAACGAAAACCAAATTAATGTACATGTGAGAGGAATCATTTTGACTAATTATCCTATTTTCAAAGGTGCTATAAATTGACTAAAGAAAAAGATGCTGAAATATAGCGGAGTTTGCCTTGCCTTAAGTTCACAGTACTGTTGCATCTTTTTCGCTTGATCCATTGCTGTCTTAAAGCTCTCCTTTTTATATCCTTGACCATTTCTTATCATGCATACTACTCGGCTGAAATCCTTCTTCTGGTACAATACAATGCAAACTGCAGGAAGATTATCCCTTCCGGCCCTTCCTGATTCTTGATAATAACTTTCAACTGATTTTGACATTGTATTATGGACAACGAAGCGCTGAAAGCATATAAGAAAAAAAAGAACAATTTGAGTAACAAACTTAAAACTGAGACACCACTAAAAGAATCCAACTTTCTGGTGCAGTAAGTTGCTCAACAGATTGCAATTCATACAACATTTTTAAAGTCACATGTGCTTACATTTGCCCCGCCAATCATCCAATGTTAAACTAGTGCACATATGGTATATTTTAGTGTATTATGCAGATTCTACCTATAATGCTGAGAGATTTATGTTTATATTTTCAACTTGATCTTAACCGGGATGGATAAGATGATCACTGTAATAATTGTGGAAATGGTCATTTTTGTTTTAAAATTTAATTCTTTCAATCATGAATGCGAGAAAAGAGAAGACTTTGTATGAAAGCAAGAGAGTCCCAGACAAAGGATTTTGGCAAATTCTAAATTAGAAAAATGCTATGCTCTCTACATGGAGGCTGGTTCTGCTATCTCATTATATAGAGATCCTTCCTTAAATAGTAGTATGTAGCAAATTAATCATTGACCTTCATTTTTATTTCACATATATAAATAACTAAATATCAACTATCAACCTGAAAACAATATTTTCAATAGTGCTTCTCTGTTAGATTTCTAAGAAAATTGCTCAGAATGTACAGCAATATCATAATAATTTGAAAAAAGCTTATCAACTTACAACATCAGATTTGTCTATCCCCATTCCGAAAGCAATAGTTGCACAGACAACATGAACCTCTCCATCATGCCATTTCCTTTGAACAGCAACTCTTTGGCGGGCAGCCATGCCAGCATGGTAATACGCTGTTTTAGTCTGACATGTCTCATTCAAAAATTTTGAGACCTCGACACATTCACTTTTCGAGAGGCAGTAAACAATTCCACACTGATTCCTGAAACGATCCACTAGCAGCTGTCCCAGCTGCTTCAGCGGTTCCTTAGTCTTTGCAATCACTTCATACTTTAAGTTTGGTCTGTCAAAACTTCTTTCAAGAACAAGTGCATGGGGGATTCTTAAAGCATTCAAAATGTCCTGAAACAAGATACAGTGATTGTGATGCTACTATGACTGTTGAGCTCATGATGGGTGGTTATAGAAACTGTAAACCCGAGTAGTTAGTGAATAATTAATTAATTAATAAATTAATTATTAATCAAATAAATTAGAAAATAGAATTTTATAGTTTAATGTGGTAGAATTAATTAAAATATAAATTTTAACACCAATTTTAAAGAAATTGGTCCAAGATTGAGCCGAACAAGTCAAACCAGGCGAACAAGGCCCATATTGGGCCCATGGCCCATAATATATAAACCAAACAGCCACCATTCTCCTTCATTCTTGCCACTTTCACGCTGAACACAAGGAGAGCAAAGGGGGAAGAACAAAACCCTTGTTCTTGAATTTGAATTTCAAATCCTTGTAACTTTTGATCCGAAGCTCCGATTGATGAGCCGTCAGTGGTCATACGTTTGTCTCGGAGTCCTCTTCATTTCTATCCAAAAAAAGTGGTAAGAAACTTTGTATATTATGCCCAGTTTCTTTTTCCCTTTCTGAATTCGCGTTTTAGTGTGAGTATTGAGTGATTTTGGTGATTTGATGATTTAGGGGTATTCTAGCAGTGGATAATTGTTGGATTTTGTCTAATTAATCCATGGGCAAGGTAAGGAATCATTACTTCCCTTCTAATTTGTCAATTCATTGAGATTAGGGTATTGAAGATTTGTATGTATATGGAATTATATGGTATTAGGTTGTATATATGTGAAATTGAAGTCAAATTGGTGAAGTGGTATACTTGAATTGGAACTTTTGGTGGATGGAACCTATAACACTTGATTTGGAACCTTGGAGGCTTGAATTGAGATGTTTGAGCTTGGGGAGGAATCGGCCAAGGTATGGTTTTGGTTTCTCGTATATAATATGTACGGTGTCATGAAAACTTAGGCTAGACGACCTAGGATAAGTTGAATCTTGTGTTGGATACATATTATGTTAGTTGATGTGTTATGTTTGATTAATGATTATTGTTCATGAGAAAAGTTGATGATGGTGGAAAGATGATATTTGAAGTGTATGATGATGTAGGTATTGATGAGTATGTATATTGTTATACTGAACTTGAATTGTTGGTTATGTTCATGATGATGTATATTAAAGATGTTGTGTTGAACTTGGGTTGTTGGATTGGAAACTTGATGAAGATGATAAATTAGTATATTGAGGACTGATGTGATGTAGTTGAGTTTGGTTTTGAGTTACTATGGTGGGTCTTGGTAAGTTTTAAAGGGATTGGAATTTTTGAAGGTTTTGGAATTAAGGTTTGAAGTGTGTGTAAAAGTGATTGTGGCCCCGAGTAGTAGGCAGTGGCGATGTCCACTTGCTCTGGGTATGAGATAGGGAAGAAGAGTTATGAGACATAAATTTAATTATGGAGTTTTGAATGAATATATGTTTGTGATACCTGGGTAGTAGCAAGGATGGTGGTTTGTCCCGCTTGCTCCAGGTCAATGTTTGAGATTTGATAACGATGATGCTTGATTTAAACTGTTTGAATATATGTTTGAGATACCAAGACAGTAGCGAGGATGGTGGTTTGTCTCTCTTGCTTCAGGTCAGTGATTGTGACGCCTGGGTAGTAGCAGTAGTAGGAGATTATTCCACTTGCTCCAGGTTGAGCTTCTAAACACTCGCCTGGATAGTAGCCACAGTAGTGGTTATTCCACTAGCTCTGGGTTAAGCGGGTAGTAGCAAGGGGGTTGTAGCTCAAACCCACTTGCTCTGTATGGGTGTTTCTGTCCATGGTTAGCTTTCAGAACGTGTCAGGTTGGCTATATAACCGACAGATGATATCATCAACCGTAGGATAGGCATGCATCATATGCATATTGTTTGAATTGCTTGCTTGTGCATTAATTGGGATTGCCTAAGTGATTATAATATGCTATTTGTGATATTTGCTATATGTATTACTTGTATCCTACCTATGTTTGCCATTTTCTATTTGTTTGTCTTTGTAATTTCACCGGAGATGGAGGAACGGAGGGAAGGCAGAGAGATTTAAGGTGCACTGGTGAATTTGGTGAGTGGATTGTAATTTGAGAGATTAAGTTAGAATTGAGTTAGAACCTTAAGAACCTTAGATAACTACCCCTGTTTATGGTTTCCGTCTTTCATTCTTTAAGATTTATAATTTGAGTGTCAAAGTTCTAGGATCGCCTCTGGCTTTTTTGAGACCTTATTTATTATATATGTGGACACCTTAACCATACTGAGAACCCCTGGTTCTCACCCCATACATATTTCGCGGTTTTTCATATGCAGGTTGAGAAGTACCACGCTGTATTTTGGAGACTCTAATGAAGCAAAGAACTCTTGGGACTCAGGGGGCGTATTTTTATTTATATTTATATATGTATATAGATTCTCCACCTTGTATTTTATGTTTGTCCCTCTTAGAGGTTGTAATTTTCTGCTTTGGATTATTTTTGGATTCTCTCATATATGTCTATATATACTTATATGCTCTGACCGGTTTATCTTCACGAACCGAGTTGGAAGCTTTGTTAATTATATCTTTGACACTCTCTTTTTATTATTCATATACATATATCTTACATTTCTTCTTACTCAAGTTACGTTGATTCTCAGCGTTGCACTTTTAATTTTGCGATTTTATTTTTTCCCTTTCCTTCAAAGGCTTCTAGATATAAAACTTTTTCAACTATATATATATAGGGGTCGTAATACCTCGCCACTTCAGTTTTATGACTTAAGCATAAGACTCTGTATGGTAGGGTGTTACATTATGGTATCAAAGCAGTTCATTCCCATAGAGCCTGGAGAATGGACTGGCTATGCTTCTGAGCATACTTTGGCTGTGTGTACATGCTATTTAGGATATTTGTTTGACATATATGGCATGAATTTTCATGAGCATGCTTTTGGAGATTCGAAGCACTAGACTTTAGATATTAAGACTGATCACCTTAATATTGATTGTTCGGTATGGACAAGACCAAAAGGACGTCTCGTGGACACGCGCAAGGTTATATGGCTGATTTTATCGCTGCTGCTGTGCAAACTATTACTGAAGGAGATGGAGCGGATAACCAAGGAATGGTGATGGAGGTGAAAATGGATTAGGCGGTGGAAACAACTAAGAATTAGAACTTGTGTGGTTAAGCAAAGGGTCGATAGCGTTTAGTTAGAGAAATACAAGAAATTTCAGGAGGTTATGATGAAAGCAAGAAAAGGATTAAGTTCTTAGTAGTTGAGAATCAGAGTGGCGCTGCGAAAGTACGATGATTTTTGGTGACTCTAGAGTTGTAGTGTTGGGAGGAAGAAGCCTTGGAATATGAGAATGATTCAAGGATTAAATTAACATAGGATAAGTTGGATTGTGAATTTTAGAGATTGATTGGTAATTTAGTTGACATAGTATGTTGAGTTGATAATGCATGATAGATTCAATGATTTTATGATATGAGTAAGTTGATGTGGTAAGAAGATTAATGGATGATGACTTTGATGATGGTAAATAAGAATGTTTGTTGTGGATATGTGAAGGACAATGATTTTGATGTTATGATTGAAAATGTTGGAAGGAAATGTATGCAAACTTGAGGAATTGTTTAGTAATTAGTGTTTGAAATAATTGAGGAGGGCTTCAAATTTAAATTGAGTAAGATGACACTTATACAGGATAAGGAGATTTGTAGTCGTTGAAAAAGAGGTAGACGAAGTTAAGAAGTGGAACAAATGGATATAGCTTAGGCTTGAATTTGAGTAAGTTTATGATTGTGTACCTGAGATTAGAGAATGTCAATTAGTGTTTGGATTAATGTTGGGAGAATGACAAAATGAATGGTAAAAAGTCGGTTGAATTTGAGGAAGCATATATGAAGATTCAAGAGCAAATTTTCGAGGGCGAAAATTTCTGTAAGGGGGTAGAATGTAAACCCCGAGTAGTTAGTAAAGAATTAGTTAATAAATTAATTATTAATCAAATAAATTAGAAAATAGAATTTTATAGTTTAATGTGGTAGAATTAATTAAAATATGAATTTTGACACCAATTTTAAAGAAATTGCCCCAAAATTGGACCGAACGGGTCCAACCAGATGAACCGGGCTCATATTGGGCCAATGGCCCATAATATATAAAGCCAAACAGCCACCATTCTCCTTCATTCTTGCCATTTTCACGCTGAACACAAGGAGAGCAAAGGGGGAAGAACAAAACCCTTGTTCTTGAATTTCAAATCCTTGTAACTTTTGATCCGGAGCTCCGATTGATGAGCCGTCAGTGATCATATGTTCGTCTCGGAGTCCTCTTCATTTCTATCTGAATAAAGTGGTAGAAATTCTGTATATTATTCCTAGTTTCTTTCTCCTTTCTGAATTCACGTTTTAGTGTGAATATTGAGTGATTTTGGTGATTTTGATGATCTAGGAGTATTCTAGCGGTGGATAATTGTTGAATTTTGTCTAATTAATCCATTGGTAAGGTAAGGAATTAATATTTCTCTTCTAATTTGTCAATTCAATGAGATTAGGGTATTGAAGATCTGTATGTATATGAAATTATATGGCATTAGGTTGTATATATGTGAAATTGAAGCCAAATTGGCGAAGTGGTATACTTGAATTGGAGCTTTTGGTGGCTGGAACCTATAACACTTGATTTGGAATCTTGGAGGCTTGAATTGAGATGTTTGAGCTTGGGGAGGAATCGGCCAAGATATGGCTTTGGTTTCTCGTATATAATATGTACGGTGTTGTGAAAACTTAGGCTAGACGACCTAGGATAAGTTGAATCTTGTGTTTGATACATATTATGTTAGTTGATGTATTATGTTTGATTGATGATTGTTGGTCATGAGGGAAGTTGATGATGGTGGAAAGATGATATTTGAAGTGTATGATGATGTAGGTATTGATGAGAATGTATATTGTTATATTGAACTTGAATTGTTGGTTATGTTCATGATGATGTATATTAAAGATGTTGTGTTGAAATTGGGTTTTTGGATTGAAAACTTGATGGAGATGATAAATTAGTGTATTGAGGACTGATGTGATGTAGTTGAGTTTGGTTTTGAGTTACTATGGTGGATCTTGGTAAGTTTTAAAGGGGTTGGGATTTTTGAAGATTTTAGAATTGAGGTTTGAGGTGTGTGTAAAAGTGATTGTGGCCCCGGGTAGTAGGCAGTGGCGATGTCCACTTGCTTCGGGTATGAGATAGGGAAGAAGAGTTATGAGACATAAATTTAATTATGGAGTTTTGAATGAATATATGTTTGTGATACATGGGTAGTAGCAAGGATGGTGGTTTGTCCCGCTTGCTCCAGGTTAATGTTTGAGAATTGATAATGATGATGCTTGATTTAAACTGTTTGAATATATGTTTGAGATACCTGGACAGTAGCAAGGATGGTGGTCCGTCGCTCTTGCTCCAGGTTAGTGATTGTGATGCCTGGGTAGTAGTAGTAGTAATGAATTATTCCACTTGCTCCAGGTTGAGCTTCTAAATACCCATCTGGGTAGTAGCAAGGGAATTATAGCTCAAACCCACTTGCTCTGCATAGGTGTTTCTGTCCATGGTTAGCTACCAGAACATGTCGGGTTGGCTATATAGCTGACAGATGATATCATCAGCCTTAGGATAGGCATGCATCATATGCATATTGTTTGAATTGTTTGCTTTTGCATTAATTGGGATTGCCTAAGTGATTATAATATGCTATTTGTGATATTTGCTATATGTATTACTTGTATGCTACCTATGTTTACCATTGTCTGTTTGTTTGTCTTTGTAATTTCACCGGAGATGGAGGAACAGAGGGAAGGCAGAGAGATTTAGGGTGCACTGGTGAATTTGGAGGGTTGGAGGAGGTAGAAGGTGAATTGTAGAGTTAGAGTTTTATGAGACAGTGAGTGGATTGTAATTTGAGAGATTAAGTTAGAATTGAGTTAGAACCTTAAGAATCTTAGATAACTACCCTATTTATGGTTTCAGTCTTTTGTTCTTTAAGATTTATAATTTGAGTGTCGGAGTTCTAGGATCGCCTCTGGTTTTTCTGAGACCTTATTAATTATATATGTGGGCACCTTAACCATACTGAGAACCCCTGGTTCTCACCCCATACATATTTCGTGGTTTTTCAGATGCAGGTTGAGAAGTACTACTTTATATTATGGAGACTCTGATGAAGCAAAGAACTCTTGGGACTCAGGGGCGTATTTTTATTTATATTTATATATGTATATAGATTCTCCACATTGTATTTTATGTTTGTCCCTCTTAGAGGTTGACTCAGAGAAACATGTTGTGATTTTTCTGCTTTGGGTCATTTTGGGATTCTCTCATATATATGTATATATATACTTATATGCTCTAGCCGGTTTATCTTCGCGAACCGAGTTGGAAGCTTTGTTAATTATATCTTTGATACTCTCTTTTTATTATTCATATACATATATCTTACGTTTCTTCTTACTCAAGTTATGTTGATTCTGAGTGTTGCGCTTTTAATTTTGCGATTTTGTTTTTCCCCTTTCCTTCAAAGGCTCCTAGATATAAAACTTTTTCAACTATATTATATATATTGTTTTTAGAGGTCGTAATACCTCCTCCTCAATTTTATGACTAAAGTATAAGACTCTGTGTGGTAGGGTGTTACAGAAACGACAGTTGCAGCGGCTTCGCTACTTCCAAGGCTTAACAGAACGCCGTCCAAGAAGTGGCATCTCTCTCAGACTTAGCCCCAATACTTTAACGCTTCTTCTTCTTCTTTTTCTTCTTCTTCTTCTTCTTTGTCAATCAAGACAGTTTTACATATGTCCAGTAAAGAATTTTTAACAAAAATAGTAGCAGCAAAACTAACAAAACTCCATCAATTCTTCATTCAGAATGTCTGCATCTTCGTTATCATTATCATCCAAGAAAACTTACGCCTTGATAGCGTGGTTCAATTCACGTTCAATCTTTTGATCCGCCCCAAAAAGAAATCAAATTTTCGCTATCAACTTGCCTCCACTCCCAATTTTCATAAGCATCTTTCCTAAAATATTTGATGTATCCTTCTTAGCTGTCTTACTTGAGGTCTTTCCAGTAAAAAATGAGAAAAAAAAAAGATATTAGGATTTTTTGAAAATGATGATGATTAAGAAGAAGAGATGAGATTTTCATAAAAAAGGATTAGAATTTTTTAAAAATTAAAAGTGGTAAATTTTGTAATTATAAAAATTATTAACTGACATGTCACCCTAAAACCTTAACTCCAGGTAACTCAATTGAAGGTCGGTTACTTTTGTCAAATTTTAAAATCTTTTCGGGGTCATTTTATCAATAACAAAGATCAGGTACCATTTGTCAGTGTCAGAATCTTTCGGGTACCAATTTGGTATTTACCTATTTTTCAAATGATAACGTGAGTTTTGAAAAAAAGGAAAAAAAAAACCGATTCATTTTGAGCTTTGTTCTTGATAAACAACATGAATTTTCTGTTAGTATTAACAGAAATAGCTAACATGTCATTAAATTTTTATAATAAATTTTGATATTCACAAAATTATTTAATTTAGTTTTCGAAGTTTCAATTTTATCATAGTAGTCTTCTAAATTAAGTTTCGGGAGTAGTCCTCTAAAAATAAGTCTCACATCTTGGCCTTCAAGCTTACCAATATCAGAGCCACCGAACATAGATTCTTCCTTTTCGATTACAAAATTGCTTTCCAGGACTTCAACATTGTGTCTCTCACTTCTCAAATCCACAACCTCAAAGTCAAATATGATTTTCTCTCCTAATTTTTTAAGTTAATGTCACTTCCCTTAATTGTTCTTACGGAATTGGAATTGGAGCTGATTTTTTGGCACTTTAGGTTGATTCAAAATGAGGTGAATGAATTTGAGGAGTTGCTTGAAAAAAGGGATAGGTTTTACGAAGCTAAGATGGTGGAAATGAAGCAATTTAAGGAAGTTACAGACGAATTTGTGGTAAAATGTCGAAGGGTTATTTAGGGTTGGAGGAATAGAGCAAATGAGGTAACATTGACATCACAATTTGATACAACATTTTTACTATTTTTTATTTCATGACAAAGGATTTGTTTGGACGTCATTCTCGAAAAAAATCTTTTTTAAAATAATATTTAAAAAAAATCTTTTACAAAAGTAAAAATAATTTTATGTTTGGATATCTCATGTAAAAAGATCTTTTTATTTATCAATTATGTTTGAGTAAAATAAGTAGTATTTTTTTTGTTCATTTATTATGTGAAAAACATCTTTTTTTAAGAAAAAAATGTCTTTTAAAAAAATATGTAGATTATAACTTTTAAAAAAAAAATTATTTTTCTAGTACTTTTACTTTTATTATTAGAAATTTGTTAAACACACTAAAAAATAAGAAAGATATTTTTTCATTAAAAAAAAGATATTTTTTATCGATTTAATAGCGTCCAAACAAGTACAAAATCTATATTGGTAATTATTGATATGAAAGAAATTCATGAAGCAGCAGATGAAAGATCACATCACTTCCAATTCTAAATCTTTGGTATTCCTGTAAAATGGAGTCACCATTAAACCAAATCACAAAAAATAATTGATGAAAAAGAAAAAGAAATTAGTAGCATCGAAGAGGTTGTTGACCCATAATGATATGAAGACGAAGAAGAAAAAGAGGAGATTTGATAGAGACCAAAGAATGTTAGAGTTAAATAGAAATGGAGAAATCAAATTGGGTTCAAATTGTAATTTTGCCACTTAAGCTAATTATTGTACACTCCAATATGGCACATGATAGCCACGTCAGTACTGAAATAGTTGAGTCATTATCGAAAAGATGTTCAGGGACTACTATGGTGCTCGAAGCTCATCAGGGAGACTACTATAGTAAAATTGAAATCTCGAAAAACAAATTGGATAATCCCGTAAATTTCAAAGACTATTATAAAAATTTACTCTGTTAATATACTGAGTTGGACGTCAAGTACTAACATAAAATGGTCAAATTTATTTATTCTTAAATTCAAATTGGTCAGAATTTCTTTGTCTATATTCATTCAAATAAAATGACACGATTTTAACATCAAATTTATCAATGATTTATTTATCAATAATTTATTTATCCTAAAAAAATTGATNGATCTATGTGAAATATAATAATAATAATATGTTCTTACTACGCTTTGACATGCAAATTTTTTATACATTGAAATTCAATTACTTATATAGTATAACTAATAATTAAGGAGTCATGAATTATGATGAACTTCAAGAGTTATTTGTATGTATAACTATATATAACGATTTAGGTTAAAATATATGTAAATTTATATACGCAAATATTATATCATTGTTAATAATTGATTAAGTTTTTAAAACATGTGTTAGTCAGTATTGTTGACTTGATGTTACGCTTAATAGTTTCTTATCTTATAATTTTGGTCATTTTTTTAGTAGATTTGAGTATAATTATATAACAAAATAATAAAAAAAATTAATTTGAAAAAAATTGTATTAATTTTTTAGGATAAATAAGTCCCTAATAAATAGACTTTTGACAATTTATTAATGTCAAAATGACATCGTTTTGTTTGAATGAATATTGAGAAATAAATTACTCGCCAATTTGCATTTAGAGATAAATAGGTCCTTAGCCATTCTATATTGACACTTAATATCCAACTCAGCATGTTAGTGTGATACGTGACCAACTTCCATTAATAGATGATAGTGGTACTGACAAAAGGGTCGTGATGCCTCACAGAGATAAAAAGTATGGGGTAAACTGGATCTTTTTTTGTCAGAGATCGCATTGTCATTGGAAGAAAAAGACAAAGGCCGAATTGGTACTTTACTCATAAAAATATTCTCAAAAGATGCTAATAAAAAATAAGTCTTCAAAAAATTTAAAAACGCGACAAAAAGAACTAGATATTAAATATATATTCTACAGAATGATTTTATAGATTAGATTTTAATGCAATTGAAGGTTCTCGATGGCCTAGAGAAAGGGGGGTTGGATCTATGGCATTCTTTTAAGTTGATTGATTAACCCTTAAAACCTGGAAATGAAACTTTGCTTCTGTTTGTCTGCGTGATGAATTATGCAGGAGACAATAATTTAGTTTTGTCTCATAAATTGTAGAGAGAAAAAATATTGCAGAGAAGAAGAAAATGGCACCAGCATATATCCTGATTCAGTTGCTCTGTGCAATACAAACTACATCCAGTCTCCACCACAACGTTGGTGGAATTTTCACTATACTTTCAAGTGTTATAAATACCAATTCACTAGGACTCAACATAATCCTATCTGGGACAAACCAAACTTCAACATAAGCTTGATCTGACTAGGCAACATCCTAGACTCTCAATACACTAAGTGCTTACCCAACTTAGCAAGGGATACATCAGATACAAGATACAAAATAGAAATACAAACAAATAGAAATCTGAAATCAATTTTGGCTTTTCTCTCTAAGTTTTTCTCTTTGCCTTTTCTTTCTATTTGGCTTTTTCAAATGCCTCACATTTATGCCTTTTTCCACTCAAGAAAAAACAGAGAAAGATAAACATTGAAACAGAAAAATAAACCAGTAAACCATGAAGGAGATGATGATCACAACCTTAAAGCTATCAGATGAACAAACTTCAGAACTCTCTATGATTGTTCTTCATTTTGGCGGTATGTTTCTTTGATGTAGAAACACAGTCCAAAGCGTTGAACTCTCACAGGGAATGCTCTCAATGCAACTCAGATTCTGGTTCTCTCTCCTTGCCTTCAAACTGAAGAGTTCTTTTCTTTTTGTATGATTTTAGTTACCACACCTTGCTTCACATAGTTGACTTCTTCTTCTCACAAAATCAGAGCAGCAGTGACACAGACGAGAGATGGGACTATAGCAGAGATTTCAGATTTCATGCATTCATACCTTCCATCTTCTCTTTCATCCTTTTTCCAATATCTTCAAAGATCTGAACCATTTATTCTTGCTTTGGCTCCAAATTCCTTTCTTGACCGTTGATCCACAGTAGAATTCTATAACCTCTATTTTCTTTATTTTTTTAGAAATGGGTATGAGGGAGAAGGAAGCTTCAGCAAGCTACTTTAGGGTACCACAAATGGAAAGATTTTCTAATAATGCCTTAGATATGATTTTTTCTTCTTTCTTCTTTGTAGTTAAAACGTTTTTCTTCTAGGATGTGAACCCTAGCATATCCATCTTGTCATACGTGGGTGAGAGAAGAGAAAAAAGAGAACAAAGAGTTGGTTTAGTGGAGAAGCGATTAGTTCAGATGCAAATAGAGTTGCATTGCTTTAGTTAGCTACCAATTCAAATTAATTGAATAGACTTGGATCTCTTCTTGGGCTTGTTATGAATCATGGGCTTAATTCATCAGTTTGTGACCTGAAGCCCTTCTTGATTTCTCATGGAGCCAGCCACTTGTTTTATGAATATGGACAATTAATGGGCTTCTCTTTCTCCTTGTTGCTATATTTGAAATAACATAGATTTCTATGGTTGTATAAAAGTTTAATCCATACCAGCACATATTGCAAACTATTAAAAATAGTCTTGTATGGCAGTATGTAAGCAACAATTTACCAACACAACATAAAGTTCAAATGACTTAAAGTCAACCAAGTTCAGTTCACAAACACAAGTCAATTCACAAATACAAGAATAATCAAAACTAATATCCAATAATCTCAGTAAGCCATATGCTTTATCAAGCCTCATATATCTATTTTTCTTCCCCTTTTGTTATCAAGCTAGAAAAAATAAAACAAAAACAAAACCTGCAAAATAGTATGTTAGAGGCATGTAAAAAAAACTAAATGTTGCGTCTTGAATATTAAGTAAAAAAATTTGAAAGAGAAATAAAGATCATATTTCAATCAGCAACACCATAATTATGAAAAATAGTACTACCAGTACTAAAACAAGAAAAAAATTATAATGTACAAAGATCAATTCTTGGTAAAAACTTATTAGAATAAAAAAGAGAATTTCAGAAAACAAAAACAACCACATGTGTAATAAGATTCAAGCATGGTCCATGTCCTTTTCTACACTTCAAAATTCATATCACTAATATCTTATCCAACAAATATCTCTTTGACCTGTAAAACAAAACTATCAAACAAGACATTAGCACAATTAAAACAAAGAATCATAACTCAAAATGCCTAAATTTGTCCTTAATTTACAAAACCTATCTTCAGCCAGAGGTTTAGTAAATATATCAGTCAATTGTTCCTCTGATTTAACAAATTGAATACTTATATTTTATTTTTGAATATGTTACATAATTGAGTGAAATCTCACTTCAATGTGTTTTATTCTAGAATGCAAAATAGAATTTTTAGAAATATTAATGGCACTCATGTTATCACAAAACAAGGAAATATTATCAGCATTCAATTTATAATCAGTTAATTGTGTTTTCAACCACAACAATTGGGAACAACAAGAAGATGCAGCAATATATTCGGCTTCTGCAGTAGAGAAAGCCATTGTGGACTGCTTCTTACTTGACCATACATTTAATGAATTGCCCAGAAAATAGCATATACCATAAGTACTTTTCCTTTCCACTCTATCACCAGCAAAATCTGCATTACAGTATCCAACTACAGAAAATTCATCAGACCTAGAATACCATAAACCATAGTTAGATGTGCCATGTACATATCTAATGATTCTTTTTACTGCAGAAAGATGTGATTCTTTAGGTTGTGATTAGAATCTAGGACAAACCCCAACACTTTGCACAATATCAGGTCTAGAGGATGTAAGATACATGAGAGAACCTATCATACCTCTGTACCTAGTTTCATCAACATCTTTCTCAGTTTCATCCTTATCTAACTAAGAGTTTGGATGCGTGGGAGTGCCCATAGGTTTGGCATTCTCTATTCCAAAATTTTTAACTAATTCCTTGGTATACTTCTCTTGATGAATAAAAATACCATTTGAAGTTTGTTTAATTTGAAGTCCGAGAAAAAAGTTAAGTTGTCCCATCATACTCATGTCAAATTCACTAGTCATGAGTTTTCCAAAATCAGTGTAAAGGGACTCATCGACTGAACTAAATATTATGTCATCAACATAAATTTTAACTAGAATAAAAGAATCATTAGAATTCTTAATGAATAGAGTAGTGTCTGTGGTGCCTCTTTGAAAATCATTTTTCAAAAGGAAAGAACTAAGTCTTTCATACCAAGCTCTAGGAGCTTGCCTTAAACTATAAAGTGCTTTGGAAAGCTTGAAAACATGATTTAAAAATTCTTTATTTTCAAAACCAGGGGGCTGTGCCATATACACTTCTCTATCAAACACACCATTTAAGAATGCACATCCATTTGAAAAAGTTTAAAACCACAATGGGCAGCATAAGCAAGGAGAAGTCTTATAACTTCCATTCGGGCCATAGGAGCAAATGATTCATCACAATCTATCCCTTCCTCTTGATCATGTCCTTGTGCCACCAATCTAGCTTTATTCCTTGCTATGCTTCCATCCTCATTCAATTTGTTCTTGAAAATCTATTTAGTACCCATCACTTTCTTTTCAATTGGATCCGGTACAAGAGTCCACACTTGATTCTTCTCAAATTGCTGCAGATCTTCTTCCATGGCTTTGACCCAAGAAGGATCACCTAGAGCCTTTTTGACAGTTTGAGGTTCAATTTGAGAGAGAAGTGCCAAATTATTTTTTTTTTCAGAACTATTTTTGTTGAGGATCTTGTAGTGACACCTTGGGAGGGATCCCCAATGATGAATTCTTGAGGATAGTTCTTTAGAAATCTCCATTCACGAGGCCTTGATGATTTAGGAGTAGATTCAACTTGAGATGGTTTAGTTTGGTTGACATTCCCAAAAATTTCATCAGTTGCAGGAGATAAAATCAAATTGTCTTGTGTAGAATTGTTTGCATCGGCTGAGACAGGGGCAGATTGCACATATTCAAATTGGTCTTGATTAAGGGCTTCACTCATGTTATTTTTCACTTGATTTTCTGTATCACAATCTTCCAAAACACTTGGAATAGCATTATAATCACAAAATGTAACATGTATGGATTCTTCAATTATTATAGCATCTTGATGGTAGACTCTATAAGCTTTGCTAGTTGTGGAATAACCAACAAAAATATATTCATAGGCCTTTAGATCAAATTTTTCTAAATCATTTTTGGTATTTAAAACAAAGCACTTGGATCCAAAGATATGAAAATATTTTAGATTTGGTGGATTTCCTTTCCATAGTTTATAAGGAGTTTTCTTTAAAAACTTCCTAATGATGGTTCTATTTAAAATGTAACATGCCGTATTCATGGCTTCAACCCAAAGAAACCTAGGAACTTCACTTTCACATAACATGGCCCTTGCCATTTCTTGAAGACTTCGATTCCTTCTCTCAACAATACCATTTTGTTGTTGTGTTCTTAGACAAGAAAAATTATGTGAAATTTCAAGTTCATTACAAAAGGATTAAAAAAATTGATCTTCAAACTCTTTACCATGATCACTTCTAATAAAGGCAATCTTTAAATCTTTTTCATTTTGAATTCTTTTGCAAAATGCTTCAAAGGCTGAAAAAACATCCTTTTTATGTGCTAGAAAAAGAACCCAACCAAATCTTGTATAGTCATCCACAATCACTAAACCATAATGTTTACCACCCAAATTTTGAGTTCTTGTAGGACCAAAGAGATCAATATGTAGCAATTCAAGCGATCTTTTAGTAGAAATGTCTTCCGTTGGTTTAAAAGAGCTCTTTGTTTGTTTTCCCATTTGACATGCATCACAAGTGATGTCTTTGTGAAATCTAATTTTAGGAAGACCTTTTACTAAATCCCTTTTAACAAGCTTATTAATCTGAAACATGCTAGCATGGCCTAATCTTTTGTGCCATAGCCACTTTTCAGAATCTTTTGAGTGAAAGCAAGCTACATTTTGATTCTTTAATTCATCAAGAGTGAGTCCATACACATTATCACACCGTTTAGCTACAAATAACAATTCATTTGATTTTTCACACACAATTTGCCATTCTAATTTTTTAAAAATAACTAAATAACCAAGATCACACAATTGACTTATGCTAAAAAGATTGTGTTTCAATCCATCAACTAAGAAAACATTATCAATAAAGGTAGAAAGATTTTTACCCACTTTTCCAATTGCAATTATTTTTTCTTTACCATCATCCCCAAAGGTCACAAAGCCACCATCATAGTTGTTGAGACTGACAAAGAAGGTAGACTTCCCTGTCATGTGCCTAGAACATCCACTGTCCAAGTACCATAGGTCTTTCTTCCTCTTGGACACTAGGCAAATCTGCAATTATTTTTAAGTGGCCTTACGTATCCAAACAAGTTTAGGTCATTTGAAGTTAATCCATCTTAGTTGCCCAAGTTCATTAAAATTACCAACAATCTTATATGTTTTATTTCCCACAATTCTTTTGTCAATAAAACATTGAGGGGAAGAATGACCAATTTTATTGCAATTGGAGCAATAATTTTTAATTGCATGATGCTGAAAGTGATTAATATTATGATGCTGAAATTGATTTAAGGTATGGTGTTGAAAGTGATTAAAAATTTGAAATTTTCTGGTTTTTTAGTAAGGTGCATTTCTTTTGAAAAATTAATTTTTAGCAACTGCACTTGTTTTTGCAACATATCCCAAACCAGAATTATTTGAAACAGATTTGGTTCCTGAATATGAGGCACTTTTGTTAAAGTGTGGTTTTTCCAAAACAACCTCATTGTTAATGAAATAACCAAGACCAAAATTTTTGGACAATGATTTGGTCTTTGAAGATGATGCATTTTTATCAAAAAATGATTTTTCAAAACTAGCATCAGTTTTAGTTGAGTAACCCAAACCAGAAATTTCAAATGAGGGTTTTGTCTTTGAGTTTGATGCTTCGGTATTAGTAAATGATTTTTCAAAAACTGCATCATCCTCTGTCACATAACCCAAACCAGATATTTCAAATAATGGTCTTTGATTAGCAAGTAATTTGTCCAAGTTCCTGGAACTGTGTGCAAATTTTGCTAAATCATTATTCAACCCTTTAATCATTTCATTTAATCTTTCATTTTCTGCAATCAGTTCTTGTGAAGCGTCAACCGTGTGCTTTCCTTTAAATTTTTCAATTTCAGATTTTAAAAATCTATTTTCTTCAACAAGATCAAAAGCACATTCGGTCTCCTTCACTTTTTCTTTCAAAAACTCATTTTCATCTTTCAAAACATCATTTTCAGATTTGCATTTATTGTATTTCTTTAGCAATTTTTCAAAATGGTGAGTGAGATCATCAACAATAATATGTAATTCTTCAAGAGATAAGTCATAGTAATTTACCTCTTCTAGTTGAACATCACCAGCCATGAAATAGACTTGAGCTTCATATTCGGAGTCCTCATCCTCATCCGAATCATTCTCTAGATCTTCCCAAGATGCCATGAGCACTCTCTTCTTTTCTTTCTTTGCCTTGTCCTCTTTCTTGAGTTTTGGACAGTTAAACTTAAAGTGTCCTACCTCATTGCAGTGATGGCAAGTGACCTTGTTGAGATCCTTCTTTTGCTCCTTTGAACTTGATCCCTTGTACTTGCCTTTGCTCCTTATTAGCCTTCTTAATCTCCTAGCAAAAAAGACAAGTTCGTCATCTGAAAAATTGTCACTTGAATCACTCTCCCTAGATTCAACTTTTGATTTTAGGGCCACTCCTTTTTTCTTTGTGTCTTGGCTGGTGTGTGTGGCTTCATATGCTAAGAATTTTCCTCTCAACTCATCATAGGTTAAAGGACTTAGGTTGTTGCTCTCAGTTAGGATAGTGGATTTTGTTTCCCATTCTTTTGTAAGGCTTCTAAGGACTTTTCTCACTAGAGTTTGTTCCGTGTGTGTCAAGCCCATAGCATCAAGGCTGTTGATGATGATTGAGAATCTCTCAAACATCTCATCAATGCTTTCTCCATCCTTCATGGTGAACATCTCATATTCTTTTTGCAGCATATCAATCCTTGTTTCTTTGACTTGTTTGGTGCCCTCATGTGTAATTTGGAGTTTCTCCCAAATTTCTTTTGCCGTCTTGCATCTAGATACCTTTCGGTATTCCTCAAAGCTGATAGCACAGTGTAGCAAGTTTATTGCTTTGGCATTCAGCTCCACCTTCTTTTTGTCATCATCATTCTATTCGGCTTCCTCCTTTGGAGTCACTACTCCATCAACACTTGTCTTAGTAGGGATTTTAGGACCATTTACCACTATCTTCCATATATTATAGTCAATTAATTGAATGAAGATCCGCATCCTTTCTTTCCAGTAAGCATAGTTATTCCCATTGAAGAAGGGAGGCATGTTATTTGACTGGCCCTCTGTTAGAGTGTAGGCCACAGTGGTTGCACCCATGTTGTTTGCCATTAGAATTTTCCTCCAAGTTGTGAAGCTTAATTCTTAAGACCTAGCTCTTGATACCAATTGAAGGTTCTTGATGGCTTAGAGAAGGGGGGTTGAATCTACGGCCTTCTTTTAAGTTGATTGATTAACCCTTAAAACTTGGAAATGAAAATTTGCTTCTGTTTGTCTGCGTGATGGATTATGCAGGACACAATTTAGTTTTGTCTTATAAATTGCAAAGAGACAAAATAGTGCAGAGAAGAAGAAAATGGCACCAGCATATATCCTGGTTCAGTTGCTCTGTGCAATGCAACCTATATCCACTCTCCACTACAACGTTGGTGGAATTTTCACTATACTTTCAAGTATTATAAACACCAATTCCCTAGGACTCAACATAATCCTATCTGGGACAAACCAAACTTCAACATAAGCTTGATTTGGCTAGGCAACATCTTAGACTCTCAATACACTAAGTGCTTACCCAACTTAGCAAGGGATACATCAGATACAAGATGCAAAATAGAAATACAAACAAATAGAAATCTGAAATCAATTTTGGCTTTTCTCTCTAAGTTTTTCTCTTTGCCTTTTCTCTCTATTTGGCTTTTTCAAATGCCTCATATTTATGCTCTTTCCACTCAAGAAAAACAGAGAAATATAAACATTTAAACAGAATAATAAACCAGTAACCCATGAAGGAGATGATGATCACAACCTTAAAGCTATCAGATGAACCAACTTCAGAACTCTCTATGATTGTTCTTCATTTTGGCGGTATGTTTCTTTGATGTAGAAACACAGTCCAAAGCGTTGAACTCTCACAGGGAATACTCTCAATGTAACTCAGATTCTGGTTCTCTCTCCTTGCCTTCAAAATGAAGAGTTCTTTTCTTTTTGAATGATTTCAGTTACCACACCATGCTTGACACAGTTGACTTCTTCTTCTCACAAAATCAGAGCAGCAGCGACACAGACGAGAGATGGGACTGTAGCAGAGATTTCATATTTCATGCATTCATACCTTCCATATTCTCTTTCATCTTTTTTCTAATATCTTCAAATATCTGAACCATTTATTCTTGCTTTGGCTCTAAATTCCTTTCTTGACCGTTGATCCACAGTAGAATTCCATAACCTCTATTTTCTTTATTTTTTCAGAAATGGGTATGAGAGAGAAGGAAGCTTTAGCAAACTACTTTCGGGTACCACAAATGAAAATATTTTCTGATAATGCCTTAGATCTGATTTCTTCTTCTTTCTTCTTTATAGTTAACACCTTTTTCTTCTAGGATGTGAACCCTAGTATAGCCATCTTGTCATACGTGGGTGAGAGAAGAGAAGAAAGAGAACAAAGAGTTGGTTTAGTGGAGAAGGGATTAGTTCAGATGCAAATAGAGTTGCATTGCTTTAGTTAGCTACCAATTCAAATTGATTGAATGGACTTGGATCTCTTCTTGGGCTTGTGATGAATCATGGGCTTGATTCATCAGTTTGTGACCTGAAGCCCTCCTTGATTTCTCATGGGGCCAGCCATTTGTTTTATGGATATGGATAATTAGTGGGCTTCTCTTTCTCCTTGTTGCTATGTCTGAAACAAGATAGATTTCTATCTTAACAAAGCTTTTCTTTGTTTCATTGGTTTGGGCTGCTGCACAATTATTTTGGGCTTGTATCACTAGCTGAAATAATTAAATCCAATTGGATATTGAACCCAATAAATCAATGTTTGCCATCATCATTAAGTTAATTATATTCTTAACTCAACAGCAATTTTTTCAAGTATTGTTAGAAAAATGAGAATTTTTCATCCTTCAAATTTGGTAATTTTATGTCAATTTTTTCTAAAAAAATTATTGTGAATGACTAAATTATTTTGAAAAATAAAAAAATTTAGAGATAAAATTTTACTGAATTGACTCTAAATTTTACTAAATTGACTCCAACAAAAGCAACAAACACAACGAGCGCATAAATCACACACTTCTTCTCTTCTTCGCGTATTTCCTTCTCATCGTCCTTCGTCTAAGAAGAGGTCGAGCCAGAATTGGGGGGAGGAGTGAAGCTGTCACCGGACTTCTTGGTCTCTAGTAGCTTAGCCTGGCAAGCAGCTTCATTTTTCTTAGCCTGCTTGAGTTTTTTATAAGCGTCCAAGCTGTTGACCATTTTATCTAAAAAAAAAAGACTTAGCATGTACAAGTAGTGTATATAGAAAGCTATCTACAAAATAAAACTATCTATTTAACTAGATCCACACATAATTTGGTTTGGCTATCAAAATTTTTTTGGTGTTGAGATTAGGAGCTCGATCCCAATACTCTTGAAACAAAGTCACGATCAATTGTTCATTCTTGTCAAGTTCCTCGAAGTTGTATTTTTTATGACCACTGACTCTTCCGTCCAATGCAGGTAGAATATATATTGGGATTTTTTATTCAAATAGAAAGGTCGGACACCTTCAATAGGTCAAATTTTGAAGTAGTAATTTTTAAAGTCATGAAAAAACTCTTCAAAAATAGAGAACACTTTCCTACCTTGAATCACTCAAAAAGAGGTCCATTATTATTTTTTTGAATTAAAAGGTTTTGTTTGAAACAGGCAAAAGAAAATCTTAAGGGATAAGAGAAGGTCAAGCACCCGACTAACCATCTAGTAGATTTCCATAAACTCCTATGAATTTGGATGAAATTGGGTAGGAGCAACTCGGGAAGTCAACAACACATCTTGTTCAAAATTGAAAAATGGGATTTTCATGCTTAATCTAAGAAACAGACACTCATACATGAATAAAAAGCATGGTTTTGACTTGTTGAATCAGGCGTAACAGATTCTCTCTTGAAGATCAGGGGATATTAGAACATACTTCTCATCATCTTCTTGAATTTTAGAGATAAGGTGCTTAAGCTAAAAATTTTCTAAGATTTTCATATCCATTACAGACATAGTTGCTAATACTGTGTTGTCTACCCAATCTAACTCGGCAAAAATATTAGAAGGCATAATTTAAACTATTGAAGATACATACAGATCGTACACCTATCAAAGAAAATAACTAGCCATGTAAAATACTACAAGTCAGACAACATGACACACTAAAGGTCAGATTATTTTCAATAATCACATTCAAGTAACTTTTGGATTTCTAATAGAAACAGAGGCCATAAACATGGCCAACGATCATAGAATCTCCAGCAGTGTCATCTTCATTGGTAATGATAGCACCACTTGGGAGCAAGGTAAGCCCCGAAATCATGTGCATTGGTAATTTAACCTTGTTTTAAATTCTATGCATAGTTACCAAGAAAACTGAAAAGGCGCGCCAGCAGTTACTAAATGCAAAATGTCACATTAATCAAAATCACGTCAAGTCAACCAACCTCCTCAATTAAAATCATGTTGTGAAACCGACCTATAGAATGATCAGATTCGAGTACTAAACTGTACGACTTGTTTAGAATACAAATGCCATCATGATTTACCTACCTAATTGCTCGAGTCCGACTTACGTAAAGTCGACTTCGAGCAGGAGCACTGTTCATACCCTAACCCAGTATTGAAGCTAAGCCCAAAGTGAACAAACATAGTATATAAAAGAGAAAGGTCCAAGAGATCCTTTCTTATCCACCGATCTGAGCAAGGAGCGGGTCTCTCGATCCACACACTCGACCCAACTTGTGCAGCAATAAAATCTCAACTACACTGACCTGTATCCCTACAAACTCGCCCACTATTTCAAATATGGGATCTCAATAGCCCCTAAATACAAGGAAAATAATCACCCATTATTATAGGTGGAAAAGTTACAAAGTGATAGTCAGACCATCACTCTAATTGTATAAATACCCCCATCACACACAGGTATTTCATGAACCCAATTCACAAAAAACCTGCTTAAACCCTTAATAACTTAGGCATCAGAGTCCTTTGCAAGTATCACCCACCAACCTCACTCAAAGACTTCGGACGGCTTCGCTTAGTTGGAAAAGACATCCAAACATTCATTATAAGGAATATGAAACTCACATTCAAACCCAATTTACTTCAGTTTCAGGTAAACCTCGAAACAATATGTATTAAGAATTTAATTTTATACCACTATTATTGTAAAAAAATTACACAAATAATTAATTTGTATTATTACATTAACAAAATAATTAATTTATTAAATTTATTATTTAAAATATTATTTAAATGTATGAATATGATTAAATAGTTATATAAACTTGTTTACATTATCAGTATCAAAATTAAATTAGTTTATTAAGTTTAAATATGCTAGTATCTAAAGTATTTAGAGAAATGCAAATAAGTATTTTTTTAAGAGTAAATCACACAAATAAATAATTTAGCTTCTAATATTACATAAAATGTCGGATAATTTACCAAAATAAAATATTTGAGCTTCAATATTACTGAAATATAACTTTTGCAAAATGGATACTAAAATATAACTTTCTAGTAATCTATGTAAACCGCGAGAGGGATCCTACAGATTCAAAGTATACATAAACCGCTGCACCCCTCCAGCGGTTTACGTTGAAACAAAATTAGGCCAGAAACCGCGGTAGGGGTCTCGCGGTTTCTGTGGAGGATGCAAATAGGCATAAACTGCGACAGGGATCCAGCGGTTTATGCCTGCACCTACTTTGCCTATAAATACCCACCAAGGGGAAGTGGTGCAATGGTAGAGAGTCATTTTCACATCTTCACAAATGAGTGAGGAGAGTTTTTTGGTCCTAGTCCACTGCTCTGGAAAAATTAAAAAAAAAAAAAAATCAAAAGGCACGGTGTTAAGTTTACTGACAAAGAATTGGTTAGTATTTTTATCCGTTCGACAAATACTTTGTTAGAACTAAAGACGAGCATATTGCAAAAGGTAGGGTTGTGTGGGTCCAAGTGGGTAAGGAAGGTGTTCTACAAGATTCCGATTGCAGTTGTGTCTACTGGTGTGCAGTATAAAACATTTGTGATAGGGTCGAACGAAGATATGCAGGTTTTATTTTATTGTCGGCGCAGTTTTTTGGAGGTGAGAATACACGAGCTGTATGCCAAGTTGGAAGATGGTGTCGACAGTTCTGGTGCATCAGCACCGAATCCTCAGTCGATGATGGTGGGGGGTGCCTCAACTTCGATGCCTGTCGTTGCAGCTGGTGGTCTTTTGGTTGAACCTCTATCTGTTCCACCAATGGCAGCTAGGTCACCTGGTTTGATTCCTGCTCTTTTTGGTGAGGGTAAGTCGGATCATGTTTAGAATGTGATGCGAGAGGATGATCTGGACGATGAGCCAGATCACATATTGGGGGACAGTGAGGAGGATACTCCCAGGACCCCACCAGCATGTCAGGGGCCATCCAGTTCTGGGTCAGGCTAACAACCGCCACATTTCTCGACAGTGAACTTGGAAGCAATCGGCTAGCAACCGAACATAGATCCCACCTTTGGAGGCCAGGGATTACACGAGGGAAATCCTTCTGGAGAATTTCAGATTGTCCAATCTTTCCAGACTAAGGAGGAAGCTGTGTTGAGTGTTAAGGATTATAGCATCCGTCGTGGAGTTCAGTATCGGGTGATGGAGTCAGATCATCTGAAGTTTCATGGGAGATGCAATGAGTTTGGGAACGGCTGCACGTGGTTGATTCGCATCACACTTCGGCAGCGTAAGGTTAATTGGGAGGTTAGAAGGTACAGCGGACCTCACACTTGCTTGGCCACTTCGATTTCGAGCGACCACCGACAGCTCGATCACCACGTCATTTGTGCGAGGATCTTTTCGTTGGTTAGGGCGGATGCAGCGGTTACGATAAAGGTGTTGCAAGAAGCTACTGAGGCAACCTATGGATTCAGGCTTAGTTATAGAAAGGTGTGGATGGCAAAACAGAAGGCAGTTGCACAAATATATGGGGATTGGAAAGAGTCATACGCCGAGTTGCCACGTTGGATCCTAGGGGTACAAGCCACGATGGAAGGAACTGTGGCATTGTTGAATACTTCTCCGGTGCGTGTTGGTGATCACGTTGATGAGTCTACGAGGTACTTTCATCGTATTTTCTGGACATTCCCTCCATGCATTGAGGCATTTAGGCATTGCAAGCCACTAGTTAGCATTGACGGGACTCATCTGTATGGGAAGTATGGCAGGAATTTGCTCCTGGCAATCGTGCAATATGGAAACTCGAATATCTTGCCCGTTGCCTTTGCACTTATGGCAGGGGAGAATGCGGAGTCTTGGGCTTTTTTCTTATCCCACTTGCGTTAACATGTGACCCCACAAGAAGGCATTCTGGTGATTTCTAACAGGCACAATGGCATTAAAGCTGCACTGGAGGCAACTGACAGTGCATGGCTACCGCCTCATGCATATCGAGTGTATTTCATTCAACACGTTGCCACTAACTTTGCCCTCAGTTTCAAGGATCAGGATGCGCGGCGGCTACTAGTGAATGCAGCATACGCCAAGACTGAGGCAGAGTTTGACTATTAGTTTGATATTATGAGGACTGAGAATCCGGCCATGTGTGATTGGGCCAACCGATTGGAGTATGATAAGTGGACCAACACTAGGATGGAGGTAGACGGTTTGGCCACATGACGACAAATATATCTGAGTGTGTAAATTCTGTATTAAAGGGGAAACAGAATCTGCCGATCACTGCACTAGTGAAGTCCACATATGGGAGGCTGGCAGAGCTTTTTGTCATCCTAGGATAGACTACAGAGGCGCAGTTAGGATCTGGCCAACAGTTTTGCCAGGCACTGGTAAAGGCGATAGAGCGCAACTTGAGAGACTCGAGGTGCTTCACTGTTACTTTGTTTGACAGACATCAGTCTGAGTATACTGTGGCTGAGACGACTCCTACCGACCCTCTCCAGATATGGTATGATCCTGTCATGCAGAGGCATGTTCTGTTGCCTCCAGACACTATAAATACACCTACTTGGACGTAGAATGTGAGAGACATGAACAAAATCAGTTTAAATTCCATCACTGATAATTTTAACCCATAGATACTAAACAAGTTTAACCCGAAATAGATACTAAACTTATCATTTTAAATACAAATAAATAAAGATTAAATATAACACTCAAATCTTTAGATTAAAATAAACAAAAACTAAACTTATGATTTCACAATTTAAATCTTAAATTTAGAAAGCCAAACTACAAAACTTATAATCTTAAAATTTAGGAATGGAAAATACAATCATTAGGTTCAACGTACAAAATTTAAATATTATATTTTAAAAACCCTAACAACTAAAACTATAACACTTGAATTTAAACTTATATGTTTAAAAGTTAGAATTTTAAAACTTACATTTGATCCTATTTATAAATTTGACATTGTAACTTTGAAATCCTAAACTGGCCAATCCTAAATTATGTGTTCTAACTACCAAACCCAAACACTACATTTAATGATATATGAAATATAACAAATAAAAAACTACAAACTTACCTCTTCGTCGATGTTGCCGGCTATGTGCGCAACGCCGTTGGGCTGGTAAAAACTATGTTCGTCCGCCATGGTCCCGGCCCCAGAAAAGTGGTTCTCCCCACCAAATTTTCCTCTTCCCTTCTCTCTAAAAAACGTCCCTTTCACTCTCTAACAATTTCAATTTACGCTCAAAATGAATAATCCGCGACTCCCTTTCGCGTATTTACGGTAGAGCATAAACCACTGGACCCCTTCGCGGTTTATGCATGTTTCATCTTTACACAGAAACCGTGGGACCCCTACCGTGATTTCTGGCCATTTTTCCTCTCAACATAAACCGCGAGACCCGGCCCCTACCGCGGTTTATGTATACTTTGAATCCATGGGATGCCTCTCGCAGTTTACATAGATTACTAGAAAGTAGTATTTTGGTTTCCACTTTACAAAAGTTGTATTTCGATAAAATTGAAGCTCAAATATTTTATTTTAGTAAATTGTCCTAAAATGTCCTAATTAAAATTCGATTATATTTTTATTTTTTTTATACGTAAATCGTTACAAAATACTGAAATTTGTAAATCATATAGCCTCAAACAATTAAATAAGGTATAATTTTGGAGTGCAATTATTGTAAAAAAATTAACATAAAAAACAATATTGCATTTATATTGTATTATATTTATATGCAATCGTTTTTTATATGTACTTAGTAAATTTGGTCAATAATGTTTTAACTTCAATTCTTACGGATATTTTTGATAAATTATACAAAATACCTAAAGACAACAAACTTGACCAGACAAAAAACTACCACATTTCTAAATATATATCAATGTTTCATTGATTTTATTTTTACAAATCAAACATGATAATAATATATATTTGATAACATTATTCCTAAGAAACATATTCTTAATAATAATATTACTAGATATTTCATGAAAATTATAAAATGAATGGTGATTAATCTTTTATTTTATTACTTTACCAACTTTTTCGATCTAAATTCTAAGGTTTTAGGCTTCCTAACGAATCAAGCTATTGAGAAGTTGGACTATTAATATGCGTAATTGCGTGAAATATTGAAGTTCCACATAATTTAAGTATGAAAAAATTAAAGAAAATCTCAATAATCTAGAATCAAGTTTAACACTCTACATGTCAAATTCTTAGAGTCTGTTTGAAAAATTTCAAAAGCTACTTTTTTAGACTTTTGACTTATGAAAAGTCACACTAATAGTATTTGGTATATTTTTTTAAATATGTTTTTAACTTTTTGAAAAGTTGTTTAAGAGCTTTTGAAAAAGTAAAAAAATTTGACTTCTCTGATTCTCAAAAGCTATTTTATCGCTCCTATTTAAATACAATTTTAAGATGAGTATTTCTATGATAACTTTCCAAACACAAAATAACGCATTTATAATATAAGTCCTTATGTTTTAAGCTCTTTTTTTAAAAGAACTTAATTAAGTTGTTTACCCATACCGACCCTTAATCTAATCCTAAAATCATGATCTCATTTATAAAATATCAACAAAAAAATTAATGTTAATAAAGTCGCCAGATCTGAGCATAGAAAGAAATGGCATAGTTACACAGAAGCCATGTATCATGTATGCCAATTACTGTGAGGGAACATTTCCTGTAAATATTTACAAAAGACCCTAATTGTTGCATGCAAAAGGAAAATATAGACAATGGGAAGTTCAAGATCAATGCTTCTTGTTCTGAATCTAAGTCTGTTCAACTCTTGATGAATTCTTCTTGGATTTCTTGTTGGTTTCAGAATGAGACACCTTGAAGGCAGTTAGAAACATTTATCATTAGCCACATACAAACGAGGGTATTCTTACAAAAGGAAAACTTTTACAAAAGCCAATGTTATACAAGAAAATGTCATAATAATTGGAAAAGAGAATATGCAATTGAGAAAGGTGGTATTATTTACTCACTATATGGGACTTCCACTCAAATTTACCATTTCCTTGACCAGAAAGATGGTGGAAAATATGAACAAGCACAACAGCATCCAGGGCAGCATATTCTAGCTGCACATATAAAACCGTATTAGATTATTAAATAAATGACTCCATTTAAACTTCAAACAGATTATAGAACTTTAAACAGAAGATGCATCGTGTTATTTGTACACTAAAATGTGGGTGCTTATTGACACCAAAGTTAAATGCAAGGTTGGAAAATAAGAGTTTTAACTTTAAGTGTTGATTTCCTTCGTAATATGTGATAAAATTTGTTTCTCCTTCCCAATGACGTTTAAAGAAAAAAAAGAAAGGAAAAATTGAGCAGTTTAAAGTAACTTTAAACTTAGTTGCATTCATTATTTCGGAAAATTAAATAGCTATGGCATTAATTAAGTGAAGACTATTTTCATAATTTCCTTTATTCTCTTCCTTGAGTAGAAAGTATCTTCCTATTTCAGTTTTCATATAACAACTATATCTTTGATATAGTGAGGTACATAAAAGCCCTTTTCATATTATAAAATTTAAATTCTTCCTCTTTGAATTATAGTAACAAGTTATTACCCCACTCAAATAAGTTCTTTTTGCTTTATCAGTTACAATTAAATTTGGGTTAATGACTATTTTAGCATATCGGTCCCATGCTAAAAGTTGTGTGTTGATAATTCTTTATCCTATTGTCTTATGCAACTTCGTATATATTATGTGTTCTGTAGATTATAATGTGTCTAATTCAGTGGTAAACATTTGAGCTTAAGCATCTATTTTTATTCCAAATCCTTTTATAACTAGAGACAGATGCCAAACTCATTAATTTCATAAAGCTCTAACTCTTTTTTTCAGTTCAAAGTTCAAACGTATTTTCAAAATGTTAATTTAGGAATCGACACATGTTCTATGAAGGCACTGTTTTGCATCTAAAATTTTTACAGCTTTTAGTTTGTTATACTATGCTTTTTATTTGTTATTCTGTCTACTTTTGTGCTTGAGACATAAAACAATTTGATTTCGACAAACTTTATAGGCTCGTGTGTGCAACATACATGCTTTGTGCTAGTAATCTTGTTAAACATCCTCCTAAATACTAGTAAATGAATGAAAAAAAAAATAGATACAATCAATGTCTTGAAAGAACTTCTCCATTTAATAATGATTGATGTAGGAAGATGTTTAGGAGAATTAATCAAGAGGATAAATAATTGTAATATGTTAACGAGTGTTCTTAAAGCACATGTTAAGTAGATAAAAATAGTAACCAAACCCTAAATAATTTCTCATCCATAAATGATAAAGTGAGTTTTAGCTCAATATTCGAGGAGTTTGGTGTTCAAAAAATATTTTTCCAAATTAAAAGGACTGACTTCAGACATGATTCATAACAGGGCGCAACGAAGATGAAAGGCTTTAAATGAATAACAAAGAGGAACGGAGAAATTAGCATTACTTGATTTGGAGTTAAAGGTCTTTGCTCCCAGTTGCTGTTTCGTCTTGTCTTGTTTAGACTAGCTCCCAGTATTTTCTGATATAAAAGATACAAGCTGTGTCAAAATAAGCCATGACAAAAAGAATCGAGTGTTTCAAAGATTACCCCCCACAAGTGTTAAGTGCATAAAAGAAAGACCTGAGACACCAAAAGGGCATTCACATGTACAGTACCTCCGTTAACCTGGCCAAACCACCCCGAGGTTCTTTAAAAATATTCTGAATGTCCAATAACAGTTCGTAGTTCTTGAAGCATTTCAATTCTGGATATGACTGAGCAAGTTGCCTTGTATCACATTGGAAATTATACCCTGAAAAACATAAGCCACGGAGGAGTAATGGACTAATGGTTACCAGTAAAGACATTCAAAGCAGCATAAGCGTTTGAGCCACTATGAAGCATAACATGACCATACTAGCTATTGATAGCCGCTTGCTCATTCAAGTTAAAATAATAATGGCACAAAAAATTAGCGTTAAATGTTCACCAAAAGTATTTTTTGGTTGATACATTCACAAGACTAATGAATTTTAACATTTTCTTACCAAGTTTTAGAATTCTAGGTGACATCAAAATGTGTGTTAGACAATCGTCTAAAGTGTCAGGCACCTCGCTATGTAACTTTATCAGATCAAAGATGAAAGCCTTCTTTTCAGATGCAATTTGCATGATTGAGACCTGAAAAAAGAGAATTGATGGAGAAAGGAAAACAGGATAATCAAGAGTTTCACCTTTGAGACTTGGAAGGCTAGAGATCCTAACAACTAATTTCATATGATTCAAATAAATGGGGGAAAACGGAAAATGCATGGAGAAACACTAATCCATCAGAAAGATCAATTTAATTTACCTTATTTGGCTTGCTGCCTTTTACATAATTAGGTTTCCATTCACAATCAAGACCGACAACTTTAAAACCATCTATATGACTTGTTGCATCAAGCAAACCTTCAACTTCATCAACCCAAATGATGTCTTCAACTAGTAGTTCATCAAGATGCAAATAACGCCCTTCTTGTATAGTTGTTTCAGGTACTAAAAGACAAAAGATATAGTGTTTGTCATCTGAGGATAACATTGCAGATATTTGACATTCTACATAACAATCATGTAAATTAAACAAAATAGCAATAACATCAACCATGAGCTGATAACAAAAGCTCCAGCATGTGCAGAACAATCCACAAAGGTAGGTGTGTCAAACAGGTCGGCACAGCCTAATTAACAATAAAAAATGGGCTGCACTTACTCCATAGCTGGCTAAACAGGTTAGCAATACTGCAGCCCAAACAGTTTAACTCTATACCACCGATCAAATTGTTCCTTCCAAGACTGAGGAATAAAATGGAAGTCCCTTTTTTACACCTCTTTTTTAACAAGTTTTTTCAAGCTCCAAGCTCAGAATTGAAATGGCTTACGTTTGATATCCAAAAACCTGTCAAGGGAGTATCGTTGGCATAATTCATCAACTTTCTCTGTGTAACCAGCTTCCATTGCCAAATAAACCTTGAAAAGATAAATGCTAACCATTACAACACAATCTTTCAAGAACTCACTGGGCCAATAACGGCTAAGAATATGTCAAGAAAGAACTAAGATATTGCAATGGAAAATTAGTAAATAATATCTATACGCTCCACAACTATTTTAGCATAAAACTGTAATAATTTTCAATTATGCATTTGATGCAATAATAATACTTCCTTCAAGCAAAGTTACTTGGTCACTTCCAGGCTTCATAGCCTCGTGAGCACCTCACACTGTTCAAGTCAACTCAATCAGACATCAACATCAGGAACAGAAATCATCAACCTCTGTGTCCTCACTCCAGTTTCAAGATATTCAACATATTTTGTTCATTATATCCACTATTCCACCATAATCAATTCAAATAGTTTCCGTGTTGGGTAGCACGAAGATGAAATCGAGGCACATATGTACTGATATACATGTAAGCTGTAGAACTGGTAAAAAATAAACTTAAAAAAATGAAATTCATATTTTGGCTAAGTAAGACACACAAGGACGTTGTCCAACCAGGATTGCTGATAAGCACCATGCAACTAATGGAGAATAAGAAATAGGTTCTCTAAGAGCCCATAGACAAGAAAATCAAAATAGGAAGCAATAAAAATTCGAGTTTACGTTTGCAGTAACAAAATGTTGACACCATGTAGTACAAGAAGACTGACAATGAGATAGTTTAAAACAAAAGTAAAGCTTTACTCTATGCACAATCTCCAGCTGTATATACTTGTTTAAGTATGCACGTAGAATGACAGTCATTGTGCAAAAGATAACGATAATTACTCACCAAATATTCCATAAGCTGTCTATCATTATTTATTCTTGCCTCAGCAACATCCCAACATCCTTTCTCAGCTAGGTTCTTTAGCGAGCTACAAATCAATGCGGTAATCTTATAAATGAAAATAAAAAAAAGGAAAAGGGGAGGTGGAATTGTATCTATTATGATTTCAACAAATCAGACAGCCGCTGAGGTAAAATACACTAACCTTTCCTTACACCTTTTGTATACATCCGGGAAATCCTGCTTTAAATTATTTTTCTTGATAATCTCATATGCATCCTTTAGCATGTTCTTCTCAACGAACTCCTCAATAAGGGTGCATAGCATTGGCTTCCCCATATACGTCGCCCACTTCTCTGCTGCTTTGTATTGTTTGCTCTTTATCATATCTAGGAGAAATGACTGGCCATAATGACTGATAGAGAAATGCTCCATTAAAGCGACAGCTATTACATACTGCTGGGATTCTAGTAGTTCAACAATATACCGCTCAACAAATTCTTTTGCCGTACCACAACTTACACCATCATTTTCTTTAATTGGGCACATTGCTTTCTCAAAATTTGATAATTTTACATCAAAAGTCTCCAATAGTTTCATGACAATCTTTTCATCATGAAAGATCTGGCCCCTAATAATATCAACAATTAGATGGGCAGCCAAATCTTTCACTTCCAAGGAGTCCTCCAAAGTATTTGATCTTTTCAAAAAGCGGCGGAAAGCAGATATAATTAAATGGGTAAATCCATGACTATCATCTTCAAATAGAGGAGCCAAGTATAGGCATTGAACAGTAAAAGTTGCTGGTCCAGGCTTTGGATCATTTTGGAGCACAAGACATACTTGATACTGAAGTGCTCGGAACTTTGCTGTCGCCTTACATGTTCCTATGCAATTTCATTAGAATTGAAACAAAGTTGAAGTGTAAGTAAAACAATGTATGTTGATGAGACAGAACCACATGAAATCAAATGAATAATCAAATGCAACTGCAACAAAGATGTTTGCTAACTTGTTATTATTATAAAGAAATTCTCCTACTTATTTAAAAGTAGCCAACAAACTTTATCAACACCTCCTATATCTGAAATTATAAAATATTGGATTCAGACAAATGTTCAGTTACAGCACTTCAAAACAATCACCTTCCTGTTCTTGTGCACCCTTGTTTATGACTTTCAGAAACTTTATGATCTAATGTGAACACTTTAAACACATGGGCAATGACAGATTAAAAAAGCCATCATACATGTAAAGTCAAAAGAAAAACTGGATAATTGCATATCACAACATTCCCCTGCCCCACGCATAACCTTCCTATGAGAAGTGGAAGAATGAGAGCTTGGATAATTAATCTTTGGACATGACAGAAAGAGTATCACTAAAAATCCTATGATGGCCTATGATGGATATTTGCAGCACAAAAGGGAAACGTTAGACGTGGGGATACTCGAGACATGCCTCAAGTACTAGGGTTCAGACGGGTTGAACATGTTTACCGTACAAACATAGGAAAATAAATGCCAATCAGTCTAGCTAAGTATATGAGAGAAACAAATTATCAAGGTTAATTGAAGCATTTCAGCAAACAGGTAGCAGTCATCATCTGAAAGTCCCTGTAATACCACTTGGCAGTTGGCACACAAGTAAAATTGCATAGAGAAGGTACGCATACCATAAAAATAACATTCTTTCAGCAGATATAGAAATACTGCCGGCGATACATGCTTTAAATCATAGAAAGCATGGGTACATAAGGTCCCCATTCCAATGGCATTGTCTATTTTTGTTCCCATCTTGACTACAGTCTTCTCCAAATCCTCCCAGTCAAGAACTGTAATCAAAGCAACAATGTGTTAGATAACCCCTTAAAAGATTCTAAATTAAACTCAGTCAGAGAAAGTCATTGAACTTTGATAATGGTTATCAGTGATAACCAACATTAAACTATTTTTCAATTTTATATAGAAAAGAAAAATAGAGCCTGTTGTAGAAACAGGTAAAACTTGCAGCATTGTTACTCTTGGAACGTAAAAGTTTAAGAATGCGTTGTACACTTGATTCAAACAGAGATCACAATGCAGATTCTCACTCTGATCATGATAATCACAGTTTTATGAACCAAAATTCGGAGGTTAAACCGCGTTGGATACTTATATTATTCACATTAAACTAAGAATTTTCTTCAGGCAAAATGCTCTTACACTGATTAGCGATCAAGGACACCAACACATGAATTCATTAGATTACGTTGATTTTGATAAACACCATGCTCCAAACCTCTTTGGAGACAAGTTTATACCCCTAAAATAGTTTAAAAAGAAAGAAACAAAGAAGGAGGTTCTGTAGAATTATCTCCCCTTCCCCTCCCCTCTCTAATTTTTTATTATCTTTTTAAATATGACCAGTAATAATAAAACAGTCCATGCAAAATAAGAAAGAGACTTACGAGAGAAAAAAAAAACAAGAGAATGGAAGAAGCGAAAGGAAACTTACGCAGTGGAAAATAGCGGAACCAAATTTTGATAGAAAAAGATCCGGAGTTAGTAAATGGTATCAATCTCTCTCTCACTGACTTGGCCAACACCCACCCCCCACGCATGAATTTAAATCT
>NC_029793.2:33798179-33804083 GCF_000816755.2 Arachis ipaensis | reverse complement strand
CAGAGACGAAGATAAGAAGAAAGAAACTCATTATTAAAATATATTTCCTGTATTGTACATAGATTTATCATATCACATGTCTGAGTCAATAGCATACATTGCATTATTGTTAACATTTAACATTATATTTATCTTCCAGCAGGCAGGCGTGACCCTTTCCGAATCCAATTATTATATACATAGAGAATGGCGAGAGTAAGATGAGAAGAAAGAAACTGGTTAATTATTTATATTTTCTATATTGTATATACAGATTTATTGTATTAGGTTTCTGAGTCAATAACTGTCTCCCTTCATAAGAGTCAACCTGAATATCAAGTCGGATTAGTTTGTAAAAGGAGGATGATGAACTTTCAATCAACGGTTATCTAATAAAGAGTGTGATCCGAATTTGCATTAAAAAAAAAAAGAATTAGATAAAAATTAAAAGAAAATAGGATAGAAATTTTTAAGAGTGGGACTAAAAAGAAAAAGTAGAATTTTTAACTACATCATGTATATTTATATTATTTTATTTTATTTTTATTTATAGTATAATTTTTAGTTATATTTTTTAAATAAATAAAATAAATGTTTTAATTATCGAAATATATATTTTGGAGATTTTTATCAAAAAATATTGCATCTCTTATCTTATTTACAGTATAAATGATATAAGATAATACATGGAACGACATGGTCGTATCACGTTTATACACGTGTTGTATAATGCTCTTATCTCGTTTACCGTGTAAATGAAATACATGTTATCTTATTTCGTTTATATTGTAAACAAGATAAGAGAAGCGGATGCCTATATATATGTATCTTGTCCACAACTTTCAGTTAGACCCTTTGACTTTTCTTTTTTGGCCTTTTTCCCCATTTTTACCCTTTTTTAATCACATTTCCGAATTACTTGAAGAATATGGCGCGCGCTGATAATCACGATAGAGATATTAACAGACTGAACGCGACTTGGCACATTGCAAGGGCAGCCGACTTTGAGGTTGGTGTTGTCTTTCATTTTATGATTATGTTAAAGCATAGATGTGTTGCCATAATTATGGTATTTTTATAGAGGTAGTATGTAGTATATGTTAGGCGAATAAATATATGGTTAGGATTGGTTTAAATGCTAGGATATGATGTTAGGCATATTTTAAAATGGATGTTAGTTAAATATTTGTTTAGGATAGTTTTTCTTTAGTCTAAGTTATTATTAAGCATATATTTATTAATTTAGTTATTAATTAAGGTTATTAACAATTTGTAATAAACCAAATTAAGTAGCAAAATATTTATGTTTTTATTTACTAAATATCTAAATAAATTATTTTTTTGTTAATTTTTTTTTGTTACTTAAACTAAGTTATCAAGTTGATCGTATACTTGTTGGTTATTTAAATAAATATTTTTACTTATTCTACTATATAGAGGAGATGCGAAATGAATTTTGTTATTCACTATTTAACTAAATAATTTTATTTAAATTAAATAAAATAGACATTTATTAGTGTAGTCATTAGTTATCTTAAGAAACATTTTCATTTGCATTATATTATACAGACATTTAAGTTAATTATTTTACTAAATATATTCATTATTCAAGTAAACTTCTTAATGTAAATAAATTTATAATTTAAATGTTTGTATTTATTTGCGTAAATAGTTTACCTATAGCAGGAACGACTTGCTGCCTCTAGGGGATTAGTCGTTGCTCCCGGTTCTCCTTCTTGCAGCGCAAAGCCGCCACACAAAGCACTCTCTCCTTCTCTGCTGTTTCAAGATCTGCATCCTCTATCTTCCCCTTTGCAACGGTGTTGTCCTTGGCGCCTTTTTTGCCATGCATCGCGCGCTATCGTCGTATAATTGCCTTTGAGATCGGACGTCCTCATCCCTCCCTACTACAGAGACGTTGTCCTCGGCGCCGCTACCTAAGGTCAGATCTACCGGTTGGTGCGCAAATTGTGAACTCACACAACTTAATTGGCAAGTGCACCGGGTCATCCAAGTAATACCTCAGGTGAGTGAAGGTCGATCCCACAAGGATTGTCAGATTGAGCAAGCAATGGTTGCCTTGTTGGACTTAGTCAGGCGAAGTAGAGAAAAAGGGATTTTAGTTGTTGAAAACTCATAAACAATAAGCAAGAGAAATAAAGAAAGCAATAAATAGTTTGGTGTGAAAATAATGTGAGAAAACAGTTAAGGCTTCGGAGATGTTTATCTTACCGGGTTAAAACATCTTACCAACTATTTTAATAATGAATGATTCATTCTATGGCAAACCATAAGTGTCTAAACCCTAATCTCTTAGTGATTTAACCTCCTGTAACATTCGTCAACCGCCACTCTTATGGTCACTTAACTCAGATTAGAGAGTGAAGTTCAGAAAACTAGTTTATACCACGAAGGCCCTAATCACCCCAAACCGGTTGAATAGATGTTGCTTATCCCCATCGGTTTGTGTAATTAGCCATCTAAGAGGAGTATTTTCAAGCTGTAGTTCAAGCGAAATAACTCTCTCTCGAGAATCACAAGAACTCATGTAGAAAAGGGCCATACTCTCGTTCCACCCAGTTCATAAGATTAAGAACGAAAAAAATCCTTGGAATTGAATCAAACATAAATTAAAATAGAAGAATAATAGTTCTAATCCATAGAAATAAACAGAGCTCCTAACCTTAACTAAGAGAGATTTACTTACAGAGAAAACACAATTTCGTCTAATGATGCTTGATGCTAGCTCCTAGATGCCCTAGAAGGGGTGCATCTTATTCCTTATATACTAACCTAGTAATAAATGCTAGACCTAAAAAAAGATTCTATTTGTAAATAAAGATTACAAAAGGAAAATAAAACTAATAAGTTCTAAATCCACTTGGAGGCCCAAAGAGGGGGTGCTCTTGGTGTGAAACGCCAACTTGGGCGTGAAACGCCCTAGGGGGAGTACAACTTGTGCAAGCTAAGGTCCTCTGCTGACGCTAAATGCCAATTGGGCATTTAGCGCCCAGGGGAAGTGCTGCAAACATTTCTTCCTTTTGCTCCAAACTCCACCAAATTGCTCCAAAATTCACCTAAAATTGTAAATACCAAACAACTCAAAATAGCATCCAAAGAGGAATTTTGCACTAAAATCAAGTAAAACTAAATAAAATCTTACTAAAAACAACTAAAAAATGCTAGTAAAAAGGGTATAAAATGCTCACGCATCATAACACCAAACTTAAACCGTTGTTGTCCTCAAGCAACCAAAACAATATATGACCAAAGAAGAGATAATGCTTAAGACTTTGAGTTGTTAATGAAGTTTAGGTCTAGTTACTGAACGGAACTTATGACACTCTACTTCTGAATAGCTTTGGCATCTCACTATCCTTTGAAGCTCAGAAATATCAGCATCCCTTGGAACTAGAACTCGGATGATATTATAGATTCTCTCCTTTAGGCTCTAATTGATTCTTGAACACAACTTTTGTTTTTCCTTGGTGCTTTGCACCTTTGAGCCTAGCCGTGACTCTAAGTGTTTTGTTTTCAAGTTTAACTTGATACATAAACACTACAAGCACTTAACTGGGGAACTCATTGGGTTCGAATTTTCTCTTTCTTTTTCTCCCAGAGAGTGGTGCTCAGAGTCTTAGGCATACTCTGTAAGAGCATTGGGTCACGACTTTAAGTGTTCAGTCTCAAGGGTTACTTGACACTTTCACACCACAAGCATATGGTTAGGAAAAACTACTCTTTTGAGCTTTAGATCAATTTTGACCCTCCTAACCATTAATGCTTAAAGCCTTGGACCTTTTTCTTTTTTTCTTTTTATTTCAATTCTTTTGCTATTTCTTTTGCTTCAAGAATCAATCTTTTTCTTATTTCAGAGAATTAATAATACTTCTCTAAGTTCTTGTTCCTCAAGAACCAATATTTTAAACTCCAATATCGAATATGCACAGTTAATTCATGCATTCAGAATAAAGATAGTGCCATCACATCAAAGTAACTAGAACACGCAATATATAACTCAAAGTGTCATGCAGTTCATTACTTCTTTTTCTTTAAATTTTTGTTTAAGTTCAGTGCAGAATATAACTAACTAAACTAGAAAGTAAGGAAATCCTAATAGTGATTATGCAAACTTTAGAAAAGAAAACAAGAAATAGAATGAAATACTAGAAAACAAAAGCAAGATAAAGGGAGAATGAAACTTAACCACCTCAGTGATGGTGGTTGCTGCTCCCTCCAGGGAATCAGCTAGAGCGTTTAAGCTCTTCAATATCATGCCCCTACCTCCTCTGCTCCTCCATCATCTGATAGAGCAGTGCAGCATGATCCTGATGCTCCAGCATCATATGATCAACCAATGATGTCAGCTCTCCTAAAGATGTGGTCAACTGATACCAGCAGTGACGAGGAGGAAAGTACATCCCTTGAGGCATCTCTGGGATATCCTATGGAGGTGGTGGAACTAGCTCCTGCTGTGGCCCATACCCAAGCTCTCTAGCATGTTCCATACCCTTCTTTGTGATTGGCCTCTCAATGCCAATCAGGGTATCACCCTCAATATGAGCTCCAGCTACTGCACATAGTCGGTAAATGAGATGAGGGAAAGCCAGTCTCACAGTAGTGGAGGACTTATAAGCTATCCTGTAAATCTCTTGAGGTATCACCTCATGCACCTCCACCTCATTGCCGAGCATAATACAGTGAATCATCACTGCTTTCTCGACTGTACCCTCAGAACAGTTACTAGTAGGAATGATGGAGCGTTGGATGAACTCCAACCATTCTCTAGCTATTAGTTTGAGGTCATGCCGTCCCAGCTAGTACGATTGACCTTTAGAATCCCTCCTCCACTAAGATCCAGGGAGGCAGATGTCAGCAAGAACTTGATCCAACCTCTGGTCAGTGTTGATCCTCCGAGTGTATGAATGAGAGTCTCCTCCGGATGGTGGTAACTGTAGCGCCACCCTCACACTCTCTGGGCTAAAATCCAAGATGTGTCCTCTGACCATGGTGCACCAATTCTTTGGCTCTGGGTTCACGCCTCTTGCATGCTTATATGTCACCCAAGCATTGGCGTAGAACTCTCTCACCATCAGTGCTCCAACCTCAGTTACAGAGTTGGCCAGAACTTCCCAATCCCGTCTCAGAATCTAATATAAAATCCCCGGGTACTCATTATCCTTCAGATAGAAGGGAACTTCAGGAATCACCTTCTTCTTGTGCACCACCTCATAAAAGTGCGCCTCATGTGTCAAAGAAGAGAACCTAGTGAAATCCCAAGGATCGAATGCGAGGCCTTCTCTTTTCTCTTCCTTGATGGGGATTCTCCAGTCTTGAGTGCCTTGGAGATAGTAAAAAAAATGAAGGACCAAATCAGAGCACCCAACACCAAACTTAAAAGCTTTGCTTGTCCCCGAGCAAAATGAAAATGAAAAATAAGTGAGGCAAAAGAAAGGAACAAGCAAAAAAGATAAAAGAGAATGGGTAGGGAGGCTTCGGCCTTGGTAGTGAAAGAAAGGGAAAATAAAGAAAGAAAGTGTATATGGGGAAAGGTAAGTAAGAAGGATAAAAGAGTGTGAAGTGTGGTGAAAGTGAATGAAGAAATGGGTATTTATAAGTGGGCGTGGGTTGGGTTTCGGTTATGGGGAAGGTGGGGAGGGGGGAGTTGAATTTGAAATTGGGTTGTTAGGAGGAGATATAGATGGGATTGATGAGAGGGGATTGGGTGGAGTGGGAGGTGGGTTAAGAGAATTAAGGGAAGTGATAGGTGATGGATGGATGAATGTGGATGGAAAAGTGGGTGAAAGAGGAGAGAGAATGGATAAAGTTTGAATTGGTCAAAAGTGGTTGAGGTTGGGGTTTAACCATGGGTACAAAGCGTTCCTTCCATGCTCGCTACCCCCCTCTCTGGGTGATAAACGTTGG
>NC_029793.2:33792186-33798119 GCF_000816755.2 Arachis ipaensis | reverse complement strand
GAGGATTTGTGCCGGTTCAGAAATTAGATAAAATAATCCCGTTATGAGTATAGTCCAAACCGACAATCAATCCTCTTGATTAAAGTTTGATTTTCAAATACAAATTTAACCGAGAGTAATTTAACCTCGGGTCGTTCTCCCTAGGAATGCAAATCGATGTGTCACACTTTCAGTTGTGGGGAAAAGGGTTTTAATCAAAGAACGAAAAATTAAAAGAACTAAGGAATAAAAGAACTATGAAATGATCAAAATTGGAATTAATGCAAGTGAAAAGGAAGAAAGGTCAAAACTAGTGAAAATGCAATGGTATGTATAAAAGAGCCTTGACTTGGGAATAAGGATCTAAGGAATCCTATCATCGTCATAACCATAACTATGGAAACTATGATGAGTCAATCTCACTTTTTCTACACCTAACATCAAGGAGTAAGTCAAGCAAGCATAATTGACATTAATCCATAAGTCCTAGCTAACTTACCAAATTAATTGGTAAAAAGCTAGCGTCAATAGAAAGAAGAGTTAACTAACTACCCAAGAATTGCCACTAAATGTCGGACATTATGACTCTAGTATCCTAGGAACTCAAATCCCAAGCCAAGGTGTGAAAATCTACTCAAAATTACCAAGTGGCATTTTCACAAACACTTGGTGGGCATATAACCAAAACATGAGAAATTGCAAAGGAAAATGAAAACTATAACCAAAATATTCACAATATCAACAATAAACAAGCAATCAAGCAACTATAAAGCATAAAACATTAAATGCATCAATCAAAACTTCAAGAAACCAAAATTGCATATATAAACAAAGTAACTTGAACCATAAGAAAATAAAAGCAAAAGTAGTGAGATTAAAGAGGAAATTAAAGAGTACTTACAAAAGATGAGTAAAAATCAAAGATCAAGCTTGACTATAAAATGCTACAAGGAAAGTTTAGGGAACCCTAGAAGAGAAAATGAAGAAAACTATTCTACACTACTCCTACTCCAAATACTATGGAAAAAAATGTCAAAATAAAGTTCTAAGTCCTAATGCCTTCATATGGCTTCATTTTCCCTTGATATATCACCTCAATTTGACTTCAGCACACTCAAAATTGGGCCAAGAAAGCCCCAAATTCGTTAGCCATGTGCTTCATTTATGAATCCACATGCAGGGACCTGTGCGTACACACAGGTGGTCGTGCGTACGCACACTTGCTGATTCGCCTCTTGTGCGTACACACAGGTTGTTGTGCGCTCGCACACTTGTCTGTGTGCTTCTCCTTTGTTTCCTTCATGTGTTCTCCCTTTTTACATGCTTCCTTCCACTTCTACCAACCCATTCTTGCCTAAATAACCTGAAATCACTCACAAAATATATCACGGCATCGAATGGAATAAAAGTGGGATTAAAATCACTAATTTAGGCACAAAAACGCATGTTTTCATATTTAGGTTCAACTTAGGGATAAAACACAAAAGTATGCTATTTAAGTGAATAATGTGAGTTTATGTGATGAAATACATTCAAATCAAGTCAAAATATATCGTCAAATATGGACTCATCACACCCCTAGCACTAAACGCCCTCCCTGGCGTTTAACGCCCCAAGGGGGGGTGCAAAGATTGAAGTTCTACCTCCAAAATAGGCGTTAAACGCCCATGCTTTGCTCCGTTCCTGGTGCTAAATGCTAGAGCTGGCGTTTAGCACCCTTAGCAGTTCTCCTCC
Organism: Arachis ipaensis; assembly: GCF_000816755.2. NCBI lineage: Eukaryota > Viridiplantae > Streptophyta > Magnoliopsida > Fabales > Fabaceae > Arachis > Arachis ipaensis. Next base: position 33,796,406 of record NC_029793.2, on the reverse strand, counting down.
AGGGTGTGTTGTTTTCTCGCCTAACTGTTCCTGTTCCTGTTCTAAATGCTATACATGATCACAAACATCAGAAAAACTAGGAAAACTATGAAATCAATGAGAAATAAAATGACATAAGATCAAACTAAAAATAACTGAATTGAAACTGAAATAAAGTAAAGATAGGTTACAGGATACTATGGTTGGGTTGCCTCTCTAGAAGTGCTTCTTTAAGGTCATTAGCTTGACGGGCAGCTTGATGAGCGGATAATTTATACGCTTTTTGGCATTGTTTTTAGTATATTTTTAGTAGGATCTAGTTACTTTTAGGGATGTTTTTATTAGTTTTTATGTTAAATTCACATTTTTGGACTTTACTATAATTTTGTGTGTTTTTCTGTGATTTCAGGTATTTTCTGGCTGAAATTGAGGGACTTGAGCAAAAATCAGATTCAAAGGTTGAAGAAGGACTGCTAATGCTATTGGATTCTGACCTCCCTACACTTAAAGTGGATTTTCTGGAGCTACAGAACTCAAAATGGCGCGCTTCCAATTGCGTTGGAAAGTAGACATCCAAGGCTTTCCAGAAATATATAATAGTCTATACTTTGGCCAAGTTTAGATGACGTAAAAGGGTGTTGAACGCCAGTTCTACGCTGCTGTTTGGAGTTAAACGCCAGAAACACGTCACGAACCAGAGTTGAATGCCAGAAACACGTTACAACCTGGCGTTCAACTCCAGAAAGAGCCTCTGCACATGTAACATTCAAGCTCAGCCCAAGCACACACGAAGTGGGCCCCGGAAGTGAATTTATGCATCAATTACTTACTTCTGTAAACCCTAGTAACTAGTTTAGTATAAATAGTACTTTTTACTGTTGTATTAGACATCTTATGATCCTGGATTGTATTTTTGATCCTGTGATCACGTTTTGGGGGCTGGCCATTCGGCCATGCCTGAACCTTTCACTTATGTATTTTTCAACGGTAGAGTTTCTACACTCCATAGATTAAGGTGTGGAGCTCTGCTGTTCCTCATGAATTAATGCAAAGTACTACTGTTTCTCTATTCAATTCAACTTATTCCGCTTCCAAGATATTCATTCGCACTTCAATATGAATGTGATGAACGTGACAATCACCATCATTTCCCCACGAACGCGTGCCTGACAACCACTTCCGTTCCACCTTAGATTGAATGAGTATCTCTTGGATCTCTTAGTCAGAATCTTCGTGGTATAAGCTAGATTGATGGCGGCATTTATGAGAGTCCGAAAAGTCTAAACCTTGTCTGTGGTATTCCGAGTAGGACTCTGGGATTGAATGACTGTGACGAACTTCAAACTCGCGAGTGCTGGGCATAGTGACAGACGCAAAAGGAGGGTGAATCCTATTCCAGTATGATCGAGAACCTCAGATGATTAGCCGTGCTGTGACAGAGCATTTGGACCATTTTCACAAGAGGATGGGATGCAACCATTGACCACGGTGATGCCTCCAGATGATTAGCCATGCAGTGACAGCGCATCGGACCATTTTCACAGAGAGGATGAAAAGTAGCCATTGACAATGGTGATGTCCTTACATAAAGCCAGCCATGGAAAGGAGTAAGACTGATTGGATGAAGACAGCAGGAAAGCAGAGGTTCAGAAGAACGAAAGCATCTCTATATGCTTATCTGAAATTCTCACCAATGAATTACATAAGTACTTCTATCCTTATTTTCTATTTATTTATTATTATTCGAAAACTCCATAACCATTTGATATCCGCATGACTGAGATTTATAAGGTGACCATAGCTTGCTTCATACCAACAATCTTCGTGGGATCGACCCTTACTCACGTAAGGTTTTATTACTTGGACGACCCAGTGCACTTGCTGGTTAGTTGTGCGAAGTTGTGAAGTTATGTTTGGACTATGGTTCTGTGCATCCGTTTTTGGTGCCATTGCCAGGAAGAGAACGAACAACAAATTTTACAACCTGAGTAACAATTTTGCATACCAAGTTTTTGGCGCCGTTGCCGGGGATTGTTTGAGTTTGGACAACTGACGGTTCATCTTGTTTCTCAGATTAGGAAATTTTATTTTTGTTTTATTTTCAAAAAAAAAAATTTTTTCAAAAATCTTTCAAAAATTTCTCATCTGTTTTCGAAAATTATTTCAGAATTTTTAAGAATGAATTCTAGAGATTCATGAAACATGTAAAGCCTGGCTGGCTGTAAAGTCATGTCTAAAGCTTCCAACCTAACATTATCAAGAGCAAGCCAGTTGTTGCTAATCCACCTGCTGCTGTTTCTGATCCACCTGATTTACATGCTAAAGCTTGACTGGCTATTAACCCATGTCTAACCCTCAGATTGGAGCTTTAGACTAAGAGTACAAGATTCCTGGAATTCATATTAAAACTTTTGGAATCCTTATTTTTCTTTTTCACATTAATTTTCGAAAAATCCAAAAAAAAAATTCATAAAATCATAAAAATAAAAAATATTTTGTGTTTCTTGTTTGAATCTTGAGTCAGATTTTAAGTTTGGTGTCAATTGCATGCTCATCTTGCATTTTTCGAAAAAATTCATGCATTCATAGTGTTCTTCATAATCTTCAAGTTGTTCTTGGTAAATCTTCTTATTTGATCTTTGCATTTTCATGTTTTGTGTCTTTTCTTGTTTTTCATATGCATTCTTGCATTCATAGTGTCTAAACATGAAAGATTTCTAAGTTTGGTGTCTTGCATGTTTTCTTTGTAATAAAAATTTTTCAAAAATATGTTCTTGATGTTCATCATGATTTTCAAAGTGTTCTTGGTATTCATCTTGACATTCATAGCATTCTTGCATGCATTCATTGTTTTGATCCATAACTTTCATGCATTGAGTCTTTTTCATGTTTTTCTCTTTCATCATAAAAAATTCAAAAATAAAAAAAATATCTTTCCTTTTTTCACTCATAAATTTCAAAAATTTGAGTTGACTTTTTCAAAACTTTTTAAAATTCAATTGTTTCTTATGAGTCAAATCAAATTTTCAATTTGAAAATATTATCTTTTTCAAAATCATTTTCAAAAATAAAATCTTTTTCATTTTTCTTATTTATTTTCGAAAATTTTAAAATATTTTTCAAAAATCTTTTTCTTAATTTTATCTCATAATTTTCGAAAATATCTTCAACAATTAATGTTTTGATTCAAAAATTTCAAGTTTGTTACTTGCTTGTTAAGAAAGATTCAAACTTTAAGTTCTAGAATCATATCTTGTGATTTCTTATGAATCAAGTCATTAATTGTGATTTTTAAAAAAAAATCAAATCTTTTTCAAAACTAATTTCAATCATATCTTTTCAAAAATATCTTTTTATCTTATCTTTTTCAAAATCATATCTTTTCAATCATATCTTTTTGAAACATATCTTTTTCAAAAATTTGATTTTAAAATATCTTTTCTAACTTCTTATCTTCTTATCTTTTCAAAAGTTGATTTTCAAATTTGTTTCAACTAACTAACTAACTTTTTGTTTGTTTCTTATCTTTTTCAAAACTACCTAACTAACTCTCTCTCTCTCTAATTTTCGAAAATATCTCCCTCTTTTTCAAAAAGAATCCCTATTATTATTTTTCTGTTCCCTCTTTTTCATATGAGCAGGAGCAAGGACAAGAATATTCTTGTTGAAGCAGATCCAGAACCTGAAATGACTCTGAAGAGGAAACTAAGAGAAGCTAAATTACAACAATCCAGCAAGCACCTTTCAGAAATTTTCGAACAGGAAGAGGAGATGGCAGCCGAAAATAATAATAATACAAGGAGGATGCTTGGTGACTTTACTGCACCTAATTCCAGTTTACATGGAAGAAGCATCTCCATCCCTACCATTGGAGCAAACAATTTTGAGCTGAAACCTCAATTAGTTTCTCTGATGCAGCAGAACTGCAAGTTTCATGGACTTCCATCTGAAGATCCTTTTCAGTTCTTAACTAAATTCTTGCAGATCTGTGATACTGTTAAGACTAATGGAGTAGATCCTGAAGTCTACAGGCTCATGCTTTTCCCCTTTGCTGTAAGAGACAGAGCTAGAGTGTGGTTGGACTCTCAATCCAAGGATAGCATGAACTCTTGGGATAAGCTGGTCACAGCTTTCTTAGCCAAGTTCTTTCTTCCTCAAAAGCTGAGTAAGCTTAGAGTGGATGTTCAAACCTTCAGACAGAAGGAAGGTGAATCCCTCTATGAAGCTTAGGAGAGATACAA
>NC_029793.2:33737445-33792174 GCF_000816755.2 Arachis ipaensis | reverse complement strand
TTAGTACTCTCCCAAGCAATACAGAAGAAAATCCAAAAGGAGAGTGCAAGGCCATTGATATAACCATCATGGCCAAATCCAAGGAAGAAGGGGAGGACGTGAATCCCAAGGAGGAAGACCTCCTGGGACGTCCAGTGATCAATAAGGAGTTTCCCTATGAGGAACCAAAGGAATCTGAGACTCAACTAGAGACCATAGAGATTCCATTAAACCTCCTTATGCCATTCATGAGCTCTGATGAGTATTCCTCTTCTGAAGAGAATGAAGATGTTACTGAGGAGCAAGTTACCAAGTACCTTGGTGCAATCATGAAGCTGAATGCCAAATTATTTGGTATTGAGACTTGGAAAGATGAACCTCTCTTGTTCACCAATGAACTGAGTGATCTGGATCAACTGACATTGCCTCAGAAGAAACAGGATCCTGGAAAGTTCCTAATACCTTGTACCATAGGCACCATGATCTTTGAAAAGGCTCTGTGTGACCTTGGTTCAGGATTAAACCTCATGCCCCTCTCTGTAATAGAGAAACTGGGAATCTTTGGGGTGCAAGCTGCTAAAATCTCATTAGAGATGGCAGACAATTTAAGAAAACAGGCTTATGGACAAGTAGAGGACGCATTAGTAAAGGTTGAAGGCCTTTACATCCCTGCTGATTTCATAGTCCTAGATACTGGGAAGGATGAGGATGAATCCATCATCCTTGGGAGACCCTTCCTAGCCACAGCAAGAGCTGTGATTGATGTTAACAGAGGTGAACTAGTTCTTCAATTGAATGAGGACTCCTTTGAGTTTAAAACTCAAGGACATCCTTCTGTAAACATGGGAAAGAGGCACAGTAAGCTTCTCTCAAAATAGAGTCAACCAGAGCCCCCACAGTCAAACTCTAAGTTTGGTGTTGGGAGGCCACAACCAAACTCTAAGTTTGGTGTTGGGGAGTCTCAACAATGCTCTGAACATCTGTGAGGCTCCATGAGAGCCCACTGTTAAGCTATTGACATTAAAGAAGCGCTTGTTGGGAGGCAACCCAATTTTTATTTCTCTAATTTTATTTTATTGTTATTTCATGTTTTATTAGGTTCATGATCATGTGGAGTCACAAAATAAATCAAAAAATTAAAAAAAGAATAAAAAACAGCAGAAGAAAAATCACACCCTGGAGGAGGATCTTACTGGCGTTTAAACGCCAGTAAAGAGCATCTGGTTGGCGTTCAACACCAGAACAGAGCATGGATCTGGCATTGAACGTCAGAAACAAGCAGCATCCTGGCGTCCAGACGCCAGAAATGCGCAGTGAAGAAGAGCTGGCACTGAACGCCAGAAACAAGCATCTGGCTGGCGTTCAACGCCAGAATTGCATGCAAAGGCATTTTACATTCCTAATTGGTGCAGGGATGCAATTCCTTGACACCTCAGGATTTGTGGACCCCACAGGATCATCTCAGCATCTGTGGACCCCACAGGATCCCCACCTACCACTACTCACTCTCTTCCCTCTTCTCAATGTTCATCCTCTCTTCCCAATAAATACTCTTCCTCAAAACTCTTCACCAATCACCTCAATCTCTCTTCCCTATCACCACTTCACCACTCACATCCATCCACTCTTCCCCATAAACCTACCTCATAAACCCCACCTACCTTCAAAATTCAAAATCAATTTCCCACCCTTATGGCCGAACCTTACCCCCTCCCTTCCCTATATAAAGCCCTCCATTCTTCTTCATTTTCACACAAAACAACCCTCTCTTCCCCTTCTTGGATGAAACACATCTCTCTCCCCCTCTCCTCTATTTCTTCTTCTTCTTCATCTATTCTTTCTTCTCTTGATCGAGGGCGAGCAATATTCTAAGTTTGGTGTGGTAAAAGCATAAGCTTTTTGTTCTTCCATTACCATTGATGGCACCTAAGACCGGAGAATCCTCTAGAAAAGGGAAAGGGAAGACAAAAGCTTCCACCTCCGAGTCATGGGAGATTGAAAGATTCATCTCCAAAGCTCATCAAGACCACTTCTATGATGTTGTGGCCAAGAAGAAGGTGATCCCCGAGGTCCCTTTCAAGCTCAAGAGAAATGAGTATTCGGAGATCCGACATGAAATCCAAAGAAGAGGTTGGGAAGTTCTAACAAACCCCATCCAACAAGTCGGAACTCTAATGGTTCAAGAGTTCTATGCTAATGCATGGATCACAAGGAACCATGATCAAAGTAAGAACCCGAACCCAAAGAATTATCTCACCATGGTTCGGGGGAATTACTTAGATTTTAGTCCGGAAAATATAAGGTTGGCGTTCAACTTGCCAATGATGGAAGAGAATGCTCGCCCCTACACAAGGAGAGTCAACTTTGATCAAAGGTTGGACCAAGTCCTCATGGACATATGTGTGGAAGGAGCTCAATGGAAGATTGACTCAAAAGGCAAACCGGTTCAACTGAGAAGATTGGACCTTAAGCCTGTAGCTAGAGGATGGTTGGAGTTCATTCAACGCTCAATCATTCCCACTAGCAACCGATCTGAAGTTACTATAGACCGGGCCATCATGATCCATAGCATCATGATTGGAGAAAAGGTGGAGGTTCATGAGATTATACCTCAAGAACTCTACAAGGTGGCTGACAAGTCCTCCACTATGACAAGGTTAGCTTTTCCTCACCTCATCTGCCATCTATGCAATTCGGCCGGGATTGACATAGAAGAAGACATTCCCATTGAGGAAGAGAAGCCCATCACTAAGAAAAGGATGGAGCAAACAAGAGAGCCCATTCACGGATCTCAAGAGACGCATGAAGCTCATCACCATGAGATCCCGGAGATGCCTCAAATGCATTTTCCTCCACAAAACTATTGGGAGCAAATCAACACCTCCCTAGGAGAATTAAGTTCCAACATGGGACAACTAAGGGTGGAACATCAAGAGCACTCCATCATCCTTCATGAGATTAGAGAAGATCAAAAAGCAATGAGGGAGGAGCAACAAAGACAAGGAAGAGACATAGAAGAGCTCAAGGACATCATTGGTTCCTCAAGAAGGAAACGCCACCATCACTGAGGTGGACTCATTCCTTGTTCTTACATTCTCTGTTTTTCATTTTCTTTATGTTAAGTGCTTATCAAAGTTTGTGTCTTATTACATGATCATTAGTATTTAGTAACGTTGTCTTAAAGTTATGTTAAATATGTTGGCTCTTTTAAGAATGATGAACAGGAGACATGTTATTTGATAATTTGAAAAATCATAAAAATGATTCTTGAAGCAAGAAAAAGTAGTGAATACAAAAGCTTGCAGAAAAAAAAGAAAGAAAAAAAATGGCGAAAAAAATAATAAAGAGAAAAAGCAAGCAAAAAAAGCCAAAAGCTCTTAAAACCAAAAGGCAAGAGCAAAAAGCCAATAACCCTTAAAACCAAAAGGTAAGGGTAAATAAAAAGGATCCCAAGGCTTTGAGCATCAGTGGATAGAAGGGCCTAAAGGAATAAAATCCTGGCCTAAGCGGCTAAACCAAGCTGTCCCTAACCATGTGCTTGTGGCGTGAAGGTGTCAAGTGAAAACTTGAGACTGAGCAGTTAAAGTCAAGGTCCAAAGCAAAAGAAGAGGGTGCTTAAGAACCCTGGACACCTCTAATTGGGGACTTTAGCAAAGCTGAGTCACAATCTGAAAAGGTTCACCCAATTATGTGTCTGTGGCATTTATGTATCCGGTGGTAATACTGGAAAACAAAGTGCTTAGGGCCACGGCATTTTCTTTATGTTAAGTGCTTATCAAAGTTTGTGTCTTATTACATGATCATTAGTATTTAGTAACTATGTCTTAAAGTTATGAATGTCCTATGAATCCATCACCTCTCTTAAATGAAAAATGTTTTTAATTCAAAAGAACAAGAAGTACACGAGTTTCAAATTTATCCTTGAACTTAGTTTAATTATATTGATGTGGTGACAATGCTTCTTGTTGGTTGGAATATAGTATATTCTCTTTTTTTATCCTATTTGATTTTCAGTTGCTTGGGGACAAGCAACAATTTAAGTTTGGTGTTGTGATGAGCGGATAATTTATACGCTTTTTGGCGTTGTTTTTAGTATGTTTTTAGTAGGATCTAGTTACTTTTAGGGATGTTTTTATTAGTTTTTATGTTAAATTCACATTTCTGGACTTTACTATGATTTTGTGTGTTTTTCTGTGATTTCAGGTATTTTCTGGCTGAAATTGAGGGACTTGAGCAAAAATCAGATTCAGAGGTTGAAGAAGGACTGCTAATGCTGTTGGATTCTGACCTCCCTGCACTCAAAGTCGATTTTCTGGAGCTACATAACTCAAAATGGCGCACTTCCAATTGCGTTGGAAAGTAGACATTCAGGGCTTTTCAGCAATATATAATAGTCTATACTTTGGCCGAGTTTAGACGATGTAAAAGGGCGTTAAACGCCAGTTCTATGCTGCTGTCTGGAGTTAAACGCCAGAAACATGTCACGAACCAGAGTTGAACGCCAGAAACACGTTACAACCTGGCGTTCAACTCCAGAAAGAGCCTCTGCACGTGTAACATTCAAGCTCAGCCCAAGGACACACCAAGTGGGCCCCAGAAGTGGATTTATGCATCAATTACTTACTTCTGTAAACCCTAGTAACTAGTTTAGTATAAATAGGACTTTTTACTGTTGTATTAGACATCTTATGATCCTGGATTGTATTTTTGATCCTGTGATCACGTTTTGGGAGTTGGCCGTTCGGCCATGCCTGAACCTTTCACTTATGTATTTTTCAACGGTAGAGTTTCTACACTCCATAGATTAAGGTGTGGAGCTCTGTTATTCCTCATGAATTAATGCAAAGTACTACTGTTTCTCTATTCAATTCAACTTATTCCGCTTCCAAGATATTCATTCGCACTTCAATATGAATGTGATGAATGTGACAATCATCATCATTCCCCCACGAACACGTGCCTGACAACCACTTCCGTTCCACCTTAGATTGAATGAGTATGTCTTGGATCTCTTAGTCAGAATCTTCGTGGTATAAGCTAGATTGATGGCGGCATTCATGAGAGTCTAGAAAGTCTAAACCTTGTCTGTGGTATTCCGAGTAGGACTCTGGGATTGAATGACTGTGATGAACTTCAAACTCACGAGTGCTGGGCGTAGTGACAGACGCAAAAGGAGGGTGAATCCTATTCCAGTATGATCGAGAACCTCAGATGATTAGCCGTGCTGTGACAGAGCATTTGGACCATTTTCACAAGAGGATGGGATGCAACCATTGACCACGGTGATGCCTCCAGATGATTAGCCATGCAGTGACAGCGCATCAGACCATTTTCACAGAGAGGATGAAAAGTAGCCATTGACAATGGTGATGTCCTTACATAAAGCCAGCCATGAAAAGGAGTAAGACTGATTGGACGAAGACAGCAGGAAAGCAGAGGTTCAGAAGAACGAAAACATCTCTATATGCTTATCTAAAATTCTCATCAATGAATTACATAAGTACTTCTATCCTTATTTTCTATTTATTTATTATTATTCGAAAAGTCTATAACCATTTGATATCCGCCTGACTGAGATTTACAAGGTGACCATAGCTTGCTTCATACCAACAATCTCCGTGGGATCGACCCTTACTCACGTAAGGTTTTATTACTTGGACGACCTAGTGCACTTGCTGGTTAGTTGTGCGAAGTTGTGAAGTTATGTTTGGATTATGGTTCTGTGCATCCGTTTTTGGTGCCATTGCCAGGAAGAGAACGAACAACAAATTTTACAACCTGAGTAACAATTTCGCATACCACAGCTCCTCTAAGGAGGAGGATCATAGGGGCTCAAATCTTCACACCTCATTGTGATCTTTTTCCCTGTGCTCTCATGAATTAGCTCAACATACTTCAGGGACAGGATTCTGTTCACAGTGTGTGGTATGACTAAACTCTAAGTGAAGACTACTCTCATGCCAGGTGAGAAGTCCTCAGTAGGAATCTTCTTATTCCTCCAGCCTTTTGGTACTTTCTTCTTAGGGCCTCCTCCATCAATGGTGGGTGGTGAATTCCCACCACCAAACTTAGGTTTGGTGTCTGGGGGTACTGTATGGCTTTTCACCAAGTGGGAAGGCTCAAGCTTTGAACTCTGCATGGAAGTACTTCCTTTATCAGAGAGTGGAGGATGTTTAAAAATCTTGAACATCATATAGTCTTCATGCATCCTTAGGACTCATTCTCCTCTGTCCACATCAATCAAAGCTCTCCCAGTTTCCAGGAATGGCCTTCTTAAGATGATGGAGTCATCCTTCTCCTCTCCCGTATCAAGTATCACGAAGTCTGCAAGGAGGTAAAGGTCTTCAACATTTACTAGAACGTTCTCCACCAATCCGTATGCCCTCTTTAGGGACTTGTCCACTGTAACAACCCAGACCACCCGCTAGCACGATATTGTCCGTTTTGGCATACAAGACCTCACAGTTTTGCCTTTGACGATAGGGATGATAGCTGAAACCCCCTACACTCACTCGTCAAAACACGTCATGCTAGGGAGAGGTATCCACACTCTTATAAGGCGTATTTCGTTCTCCTCCCCAATCGATGTGGGACCTTACAATCCACCCTCCTAAGGGAGCCCAACACCCTCGCTGGCACATCGATCCGGGTTCCGGCTCTGATACCATCTGTAACAGCCTAGACCACCCACTAGCACGATATTATCCGTTTTGGCACACAAGGCCTCACGGTTTTACCTTTGACGATAGGGATGATAGCTGAAACCCCCCACACTCACTCGTCAAAATGTGTCATGCTAGGGAGAGGTATCCACCATCTCCAGTGAGATCTTTGTGGGCTGCGCCTCTTGGATCCCCAGCTTCTTCATCACAGAGAGAGGCATCAAATTATGATTGATCCAAGGTCGCATAGTGCGTTCTCAAATGTAATGATTCCTATGGTGCAGGGAATCAGAAAACTCCCAGGATCTGGTAGCTTCTGAGGTAGCTTTTTCTGCACCAATGCACTGCACTCCTTGGTCAGCATTACAGTTTCATCTTCCTTTAAGGCCTTCTTCTCAGAGAATATGCTTTTCAAACAGGCCATATAGGGAGGTTTTTTCTCCAACACCTCAACAAAAGGAATATTGATTTGTAACTTCTTAAAGATTTTCAATAATTGAGTGAGTTTGCTCATCCTTGGTCTCCTCTTGCAATTTATGAGGTTGTTGTCTTTCAGGCTCCTTCACCATTACTGGGGCGTGTACTAGTGTACTTCTAGTCTCTTCTTGAGCCTCTTTCTCTTTCAGTTCCTCAGCAACATGCTCCTCTTCAGGCACGGCCTCCTTGCCCATGGTCAGAGCCTTGCATTCTTCCCTTGGATTTATCTCTGTGTTACTGGGAAGAGTGTTAGGAGTTCTCTCAGTTATCATCTTGCTCAACTGACCTACTTGCACTTTCAAGTTCTGAATTGAAGACCTAGTCTCTTGTATGAAGCTATAAGTGGTCTTGGAAAAGTTAGAGACTATTATGGCTAAGTCAAAGAAGCTGTGTTTTGAAGTCTCCAGCTGCTGCTGAGAGGGTTAGAATTGCCTATTATTGAACCTGTTCTGATTAGATCTGCCCTGATTGTTGTTGAAGCTCTGTTGGGGCTTCTGTGGTTTCTCCCTCCATCCAAAATTAGGGTGATTCCTCCATCCCTGATTAAAAGTGTCTGAATAGGGATTATTGTTGGGATTTCTAGAAAAATTTTCCATATAATTGACTTCCTCCATGGTGGGTTGAGTATTGCCACCAGCGTCCCCTTGAGTATAGCTTCTAGTCATTTCATAGGATGTGTCTTGAGTGTTGATAGCTAAAACTTGCATCCCGGTCAAGTGTTGAGAGATTATGCTAATCTACTGAGACATGAGCTTGTTCTGGGCCAAAATAGCATCCAATGTGTCCATCTCCATGACCCCTTTATTTTGAGTAGTCCAGTGTTCACAGAGTTCCTCTCAGAAGTGTAAAGATACTGGTTGTTGGCAACCATCTCAATGAGCTCATCCGCCTCTCCAGGCGTCTTCTTTATGTGTGAGGACCCACCAGCAGAGTGATCCAATGATCTCTTGGCCATATCAGAGATGCCATCATAAAAGATCTATAGCCTAGTCCATTTAGCAAACATGTCAGGGGGGCACTTCCTGATTATCTGCTTGTACTCTCCCAGGCTTCATAAAGGGACTCTCCATCTTTCTGTCTGAAGGTCTGGACGTCCACCCTAAGCTTGGTCAGCTTCTGAGGTGGAAAAAATTTGGTTAGAAATCCTGTGACCACCTTGTCCCACGTGTCCAGGCTTTCCTTGGACTGAGAGTCAAGCCATTGCTTTGCTCTGTCCCTTACAGCAAATGGGAAGAGCATGAGCCTGTAGACCTCTGGATTCACTTCATTCGTCTTTACAGTGTCACAGATCTGCAGGAAGTCATTGATGAATTTGTTGGGATCCTCCTACGGGAGTCCATGGTACTGACAATTCTGCTGCACCAGAGTGACCAGTTGAGGTTTAACAATACTTCACCCATAGAAGTCGGGCGTTGGTGCAGTGTACGAGCCAAGCACCTTCCTTGCTTGCTCTCCAGCGTTTCCACCATTGTCCTCCATGGTAGATTCTTCGGCTTCCTTCTCAAAAGTTTTCTTGAGACTCTCTCGGGCTTTGTAAGCTCTAGTTTGTTGTAAACGCCGCCTTAAGGTCCTCTCAGGCTCAGGATCAAAATCAAGAAGGGGTTTCTTGTCCCTATTCCTGCTCATAAACAAACAAGAAACAAGAAAAAGTGGGAGCCTCTATGTCAGAGTATAGAGAAGTCCCAGTGAGATATCCTATATAAAAGAAATAGAGTAAAACAAAGTAAACAATTAACCTAAAAAAATTCAAAATACAAGTGAGAAAATAACTTAAAAATTCTCAAAAACTAGAAAGACAATAACCCTAAAATTTTCGAAAATAAAAAGGAAAGAAAAACCTTAACAGGACACCAAACTTAAAATTCCAAATTATATGAAAATAAATAAGATAAAATTCAAAAATTAAGAAAAATAACCAAAATAAAAAATTGAAAATTAAAAATAAAAGTAAATAAACAAAAACTAATAAAAATAACTAATCTAAGCAACAAGACAACTGGTAGTTGTCAATCACAAACAATCCCCAGAAATGGCGCCAAAAACTTGGTGCGCAAATTGTGAGCTCGCACAACTTAACCAGCAAGTGCACCGGGTCATCCAAGTAATACCTCAGGTGAGTGAGGGTCGATCCCACGAGGATTGTCAGATTGAGCAAACAATAGTTGTCTTGTTGGACTTAGTCAGGAGAAGTAGAGAAAAGGGGGTTTGTTTGTTGAAAACGCATAAACAATAAGCAAGAGAAATAAAGAAAGCAATAGATAGTTTAGTGTGAAAATAATGTGAGAAAATAGTTAAGGCTTCAGAGATGTTTATCTTTCCGGGTTAAAAAGTCTTACCAACTATTTTAACAACGAATGATTCATTCTATGGCAAACTATAAGTGTCTAAACCCTAATCTCTTAGTGATTTAGCCTCCTCTAACCTTGGTCAATCGCCACTCTCGTGGTCACTTAACTCAGATTAAAGGGTGAAGTTCAGAAAACTAGTTTATACCACGAAGGCCCTAATCACCCCAAACTGGCTGAATAGATGTTGCCTATCTCCATCGGTTTGTGTAATTAGCCGTCTAAGAGAAGTGTTTTCAAGCTGTAGTTCAAATGAGATAACTCTCTCGAGAATCATAAAAACTCATGTAGAAAAGGGTCATACTCTCATTCCACCTAGTTGATGAGCGGATATTTTATACGCTTTTTGGCATCATTTTCATATTGTTTTAGTTATGTTTTGTTTAAGTTTCATTATATTTTCATAGGTTTTAGTGCAAAATTCATATTTTTGGATTCTACTTTGAGTTGTTGTGTTTTCTGATGATTTCAGATAATTTCTGGCTGAAATTGAGAAGTTTTAGCAAAGTCCGATTCAGAGGCAATGAAAGCATAGCAGATGTTGTCAAAATCTGACATCCATGCACTCAAACAAGCATTTCTGGAGCTACAGAGGTCCAAATGATGCAATCGTAACGGCGTTGGAAAGATAACTTCCAAAGCTTTCCAGAAATAAATAATGGTCTATACTTTCCTTCGAAGGATCCTGCCCATAATGGGCGTTGAACGCCCAAGAACTATCCCCTTTCTGGCGTTCAACACCCCAAGGAGATTCAAGCCAGCGTTGAACGCCCAATCACCCCCTTGGTGCGTTCAACGCCCACCAAGAAGCATAAGGCAGCATGGATCAACCCCCTAATGGGCGTTCAACACCCATTCCTCAAGTTGGATGCCAAGCTCAGCACAAGTACTCAACCAAAGTGGGCCCAAGAGTGGACTTTCGCACCTTTAGTCTAGTCTATCATACTTTTGTACTTCTTAGTTATTATGTTATTATATATAGAACAAAGATCACAATTATTAGAAACTTTTACTTGAACTTTTACTTTTACTTTTGATCTTTTCCCTTTGGCACGTTTTACTATTACTTTCTGTAAGTTATGAGCAACTAAACCTCCTAAGTTAGGGTTAGGAGCTCTGCTGATTCTCATGGATTAATAATATTACTGTTTCTATTCCAATACACGTTTGATTTTATTCTCTTGTGTATTTTCGGAATTTATATCATGAATTGAGGGTGAACCGTGACATTCATCCTTGTTCTACATGGGTTCCGTGTGAGTCTTGACCTGAATAGCATTGAACCACAGCTAGAGAGTGCACTGCGGATTCCAAGAACGTACCTGGGCGACTTTGGATAAGTGATATAAAATCCCGTTGACCATGGTTTACTGAGGTTTCTATGGCGTTAAGGCTAGAGTAAGAGAAGCAGCATTCCCTGATCCGGAAGATACGACCTTGTCTGTGGCATTTTGAGTAGGATCACGAAGGGGAGTGGATTGGTTAGGCCTTTACCTTCGGCCATAGTGGGAAGCCATGAGTTAACTTGATGAGAGGACATGAGTTGCTCGGATACGGTGGACTACTATGGTTTAGAAGAGATTAACTTGATGAGAGGACATGAATTAATCACGTACGGCTGCCATTGAAGGAATCATTCGTTATTGAAGTAGACAGTAAGAAAAGTTAATCCGGAAAGAATACGCATCTCCGAAGCCTTAACTGAATCCTTATCACTGCTTTTACACCAACCTGGTATTTCGTTCTTTATTATTTTATTTATGTTTTCAAACAAACAACAATCTTTTCTAATCGCCTGACTAAGATCTACAAGATAGCCATTGCTTGCTCAATCCGACAATCTCCATGGGATTTGACCCTCACTCACCTGAGGTATTATTTGGACGACTCGGTGCACTTGTCGATTCATCTATGTGAAAATTGTGGAGTTGAATTTCACGCACCAAGTTTTTGGTGCCGTTGCCAGGGATTGTTCGAGATTGACAAACTACCGGAGTATCTTGTTGCTTAGATTAGGTACTTTTTAAGGTTTTATTGCTCTTTTGATTATGTTTTTTATTCTTTTTTTTCAAAAACTTTTAAAAAACTTTTATCTTTAATCATCTTTTCTTTTCTTTTGTTTGAGTCTTGTGACAATCTTTAAGTTTGGTGTCTTTTTGGTGTTTCTTTGTTTTTCTTTCTTTAAATTTTTGAAAATTGTTTTTGATTGTTCTTCACTGTGTTCGAATTGTTCTTGGTAATTTTTCTTATTTGATTTTAGAAATTTTAAGTTTAGTGTCTCTTAATTATTTTTCTTTTTTATTAAAATTCAAAAATTAAAAAAATTCCTTTATCTTTATTCAAATTTTTGAATTGTTTACTATCTTTTCGTATCTTGATTTAAAAAGTTTTAAGTTTGGTGTTTTCTTGTTAGTAAAGTTTAAATTTTGATTTTCAAATCTTATCTTTTCAAATCTTTTTCAAATCTTTATCTTATCTTTTGTGTATCTTTCTTTAAATTCCAAATATATTATCTTATCTTATTTTAATTTCAAATTTTCAAAATCTAATTTCAAATCTTTTTCAAATCTTTGTCATATCTTTTTACTTTAAATCTTTCCTATCTTATCATTCTTCAAAATTTTAATTTTCAAATTCTTATCTTTTTAAATCTTTACTATCTTTTAAAATTTGATCTTCAAAATTTTTAAATTTTAAATCGTATCTTTCTAGATCCTCCATCAGAAATTTGGAGGTACAAATTGGTCAACTGAGCAAGAGGATCCCTGAGACTCCTCCAGACACTCTTCCTAGTAACACCGAAGTGAACCCAAGAGAAGAGTGCAAAGCCCTCAGTATGAAAACTGAGGCCAAATCTGACGAGGACCTTCTGGCTTTGAATGCCAGCAAGGGAGTAACTGGGTGTTCAATGCCCAAAGAAGGACAAGTCCTGGCGTTGAACGCCACAATGGGAGTAGTTGGGTGTTCAACGCCTACTAAGGACCCTCTTATGGAAGAACTAAAAGAAACCATAACTCATGAGGAGACTATAGAGGTTCCTTTGAATTCCTTGTTGTAGATTATAGACTCTGAAGAATACTCCTCCTCTGATGAGGAAGAGGAAACTAGGGAAGAACAAGTTGCTCGGTACTTGGGAATTATGATGAAGCTGAATGCCAAATTATTTAGAACAGAGACATTGGAGGACGAACCTCCAGTGCTCACCAAGAAACTCAATGCCTTGGTTCAGCAGAAACTACCTCAGAAGCTGTCGGATCCCAGACGCTTCTTGATTCCCTGCACCATAGGCACCATTACCTTTGATAAGGCTTTGTGTAACTTAGGGTCAAGTATAAACCTTATGCCACTCTCTGTAATGGAGAAGTTAAAAATCTTTGAGGTACAAGCTACAAGAATCTTATTAGAGATCGCAGACAGCTCAATGAAAAAGGCCTATGGTCGTGTAGAGGATGTCTTAGTAAAGGTTTAGAACCTCTACATCCCTGTAGATTTCATAATTTTGGATATTGGGGAGGAAGAGGATGATTCCATCATCCTTGGAAGACCTTTCCTAGCCACTACCAATGCCATCATTGATGTAGCAAAGGGAGAGCTGATTCTACAGTTATGGGAGGACCACATCTTGTTCAAGATGTAACTCATGAGGAGACTATAGAGGTTCCTTTGAATTCCTTGTTGTAGATTATAGACTCTGAAGAATACTGCTCTTCTGATGAGGAAGAGAAAACTAGGGAAGAGCAAGTTGCTCGGTACTTAGGAATCTTGATGAAGCTGAATGCCAAGTTATTTAGCACAGAGACATTGGAGGACGAACCTCCAATGCTCACCAAGGAACTCAATGCCTTAGTTCAGCAGAAACTACTTCAAAAGCTGCCAGATCCCAGACGCTTCCTAATCCCTTGCACCATAGAGATAATTACCTCTGAGAAGGCTTTATGTGACCTAGGGTCAAGCATAAACCTCATGCCTCTCTCTGTAATGGAGAGGCTTGGAATCTTTGAGGTGCAAGCTACCAAGATCTCATTGGAGATGACAGACAAATCACTGAAAAAGGCATATGGTCTGGTAGAGGATGTCTTAGTAACGATTGAAAACTTATAATCTTAGATACTAGAGAGGACGAGGATGAATTCATCATCCTTAGAAGACCTTTTCTAGCCACTGCCAATGCCAGAATTGATGTGGCAAAGGGAGAGCTCGTTCTGCAGTTATGGGAAGATCACATCTTGTTCAAGATGCCTAAACCTAACTCCCTCCCTAAAGGAGAGACAACTATGCAACACTTAGTGTTCAAACCCTCTCTCTCTATGCAGAGCTTTACAGAGCCCCAGATTCCAAATCTAAGTTTGGTGTTGAGAAACCATCATCAAGCATTGAGAATGAAGGCACTAAGAAAAAGGTACCTAAAGGCTAGAGGGATAAAAAAATCCCCACCGAAGTCCTCTCACTTGGCATGAGAGTTGTCTTCACAGACAGCCCAGTCATTATATATACTATGAACAAGATCCTGTCTCTAGAATATGTGAAGCTCATCCATGAGAGCACAGAAAGGAAGTTCACTGTAAGGGGTAAAATTCTGAGCCCCTATCCATCCCCATAAAGGGGTTGACCGTCAAGCTAGTGACGTTAAAGAAGCGCTTGTTGGGAAGCAACCTAACGATTGGATTTTTGACGGTTTAGAATTCACAAATGAATTCTCGTTGCAAGTATAGTTTCTAAACCAATCACTAATCTTTCATACAAAAAGTTGTTTGTCACTAAAACAAACCCCTAAATTTATAAACCGAAGTATTGGACCTCGGGTCGTTCTCCCTAGGAATTGTAATGAAGTGTCTTGTTATTGGTTGTGAATTATATTTGGGGTTTTTAAGCTTTTGGACAAGAAATATAAATGGCAAAGAAAATAAACTAACAACTAACAAAGCTCTTGGCAAGATATGAGAACTAGAAGTCCTATCCTAGTTATCCTTCTCAATTGTTCTTCTCTCTCTAGAAACTAACTACAAAGCTAAACTAAACTAATTGGTAACTAACATATATTTCCCTCTTCACTCCTTGGGCTAAATAGCATCAGAAATGAGTTGGATTGGGCCCACAAGGCTTTTGAATTCGTTGGCCACGTTTTGCTTTAAGTGAACTAGGTGGCAGCAACAGCGCGTGCGCGTACTTTGCGCGTGCGCGCCACCATACTTGTAGCAACTATGGCAAATATTATATCGTTTCGAAGCCCTGGATGTTAGCTTTCCAACGCAACTGGAACCGCATCATTTGGACCTCTGTAGCTCAAGTTATGGTTCAACCTCCCCACACTTAAACCAAGCATGTCCTCATGCTTAAACCAAGAATGAAGTAAGGGTATGGCATTTATTCAATGGAAACTAACTAAATGCAATCTACCTATATGCAACTATCTAAATGAATGCAAGTGCTTAGTCAAAATAAATCAATTCCCAAGAAACATATATGCACAAGGGCTAAGGACTTGTCATCTCCTCTTGTCCTTGAAGAAGAACATCGAGGGTTTCATCCATTAGAGGTTGGGGTGGATAAGAAGGTTCCTTGTCTTGGAGAAAGGGTTCATTATAGGAAGGTGGTTCTTCTTGGTAAGGTGGTGGTGTGTATTGAGGTGGTTCTTGGGAGTAGTAATCTTGGAATTGTGGTTCCATGTATGGCTCATATGGTTCAAAAGGAGGTTGGTATGGTGGGTAAGGATCATGGTCATATGGAGGTGTTTGTTGAAAATAGGCTTGTGAGTGTGGTTGAGACTCATGTTGAGGATATGACTCATAGGCATATGGTGGGGGTTCTTGAAAGTCACAAGGAGATTCACCATAGCCATTGGATTGGTATGCATCATAGAATGGCTCTTCTTCATAGTGCATTGGTGGAGGTTGTTGCCATAGGGATTGATCATATGCATATGGCTCCTCCCACCTTTGGTTGTCCCATCCTTGATACACATCTTCATTGTAGCTCCCATCACCTACAACATGGTTGTAATCACACTCATACCCAAAATGAGAATTCATGGTGAAAAGATAGAATAAAAACAAAAGCTAATAGAAAACAAAAGAAACAAAATTCTACAACTAGCAAATAAAGCAAAAAGCAAGATATTCACACACTATTCACATGGAATACTCACCACTATACTCACCCCGGCAACGGCGCCATTTTGACGATTGGATTTTTGACGGTTTAGAATTCACAAATGAATTCTCGTTGCAAGTATAGTTTCTAAACCAATCACTAATCCTTTCATACAAAAAGTTGTTTGTCACTAAAACAAACCCCTAAATTTATAAACCGAAGTATTGGACCTCGGGTCGTTCTCCCTAGGAATTGTAATGAAGTGTCTTGTTATTGGTTGTGAATTATATTTGGGATTTTTAAGCTTTTGGACAAGAAATATAAATGGCAAAGAAAATAAACTAACAACTAACAAAACTCTTGGCAAGATATGAGAACTAGAAGTCCTATCCTAGTTATCCTTCTCAATTGTGATGAGAATTGTTCATTGCTACCACTTAGTTAACCCTTACTAAAGAAAGGAAAGTCAAGTGGATGAATTGACTTGAGCCACAAGTCCTAGCCAACTCCCAAGGAAAGACTAGCTTTAGTGCACTCCAAACCAATTAGCAATCTCTCCAATTATCAATCAACAAAGGAATTAGATAACTCAAGTGTCACTAATTACTCTACCTAGGCCAAGAAGAACAAAATCTAACTAATAGCTATAAGAGGCATTTCATCAAAAACATAGAGTGCAATACAAGTGAACACATAAATTTGCAAGAATTAAAGAGAGATCTAACTACAAAGGCAAGAGGTCCACAATAGAAAACTAAATCAATCATGAAACAACAAAGAACTTACCAATTGCATTGAAGGAGAAATGTAGATCTACAAAAGAGAATTCACAAACTACAAACAAAGGAATTACATTAGAAGAAGAATCCTACAAGTGCAATAGAGGAGAGGAACGAAAATTAGAAGAGAGAATAAGAAGAAATAGATCTAGATCTAAGAACTAATCTAATCCTAATCCTAGAGAGAAGAGA
Organism: Arachis ipaensis; assembly: GCF_000816755.2. Lineage (NCBI taxonomy): Eukaryota > Viridiplantae > Streptophyta > Magnoliopsida > Fabales > Fabaceae > Arachis > Arachis ipaensis. The sequence goes on along the minus strand of NC_029793.2, from coordinate 33,775,650 downwards.
GAGCTTCTCTCTCTAGAAACTAACTACAAAGCTAAACTAAACTAATTGGCAACTAACATATGTTTCCCTCTTCACTCCTTGGGTTAAATAGCATCAGAAATGAGTTGGATTGGGCCCACAAGGCTTTTGAATTCGTTGGCCACGTTTTGCTTTAAGTGAACTAGGTGGTAGCAACGGCGCGTGCGCGTACTTTGCACGTGCGTGCCACCATACGTGTAGCAACTATGGCAAATCTTATATCGTTTCGAAGCCCCGGATGTTAGCTTTCCAACCCAACTGGAACCGTATCATTTGGACCTCTGTAGCTCAAGTTATGGTCGATTAAGTGCGAAGAGGTCGGCTTGACAGCTTTCCGGTTCTTCCATTTCTTCATGAGTTCTCCAACTTTTCATGCTTTCTTTCTTCATTCCCTTGATCCAATCTTTGCCTCCTAAACCTTAAATCACTTAAAAAACATATCAAGACATCTAATAGAATCAAGGTGAATTAAATTTAGCTATTTTGAGTCCTAAAAAGCATGTTTTCACATTCAAGCACAATTAAAGGAGAATATACAAAACCATGCTATTTCTTGAATAAATATGGGTAAAAGGTGATAAAATCCCCAAAAATCAATACAAGATAAACCCTACAAATGGGGTTTGTCACAACCCAACCATGACTAGAGTATTTCTGTTTTTCTTTAATTTTATGTCTATTCGAGTTATACATAGTTATTTCCTTTTTAAAGTTTGTGATTGTGCAGTAGTCAAAGACAGAGACATTCAGAGATGGAAACATAACACCCTGGAGTGATCCCCTTGCTGGCGTTGAACGCCAGACAAGGAGGCAGGAGGGGCATTCAACACCCCATATGGGTAAGAAAGCTGGCGTTAAACGCCACACAAGGAGAGGTGTGGGCATTCAACGCCCAAGAAGGAGCAGCTTTGGTGGCGTTGAACACCAGAATGGGACCATTTTGTGCGTTCAACACCCTACAAAGATTAGAGACCTGGCATTTAACGCCAGAAAGGGAATTCTTGATGGGCGGATAATTTATACGCTTTTTGGCATTGTTTTTAGGTAGTTTTTAATATGTTTTAGTTACTTTTTATTATATTTTTATTAGTTTTTATGAAAAAATTACATTTCTAGAATTTACTATCAGTTTGTGTGTTTTTCTATAATTTCAGGTATTTTCTGGCTGAAATTGAGGGACCTGAGAAAAAATCTGATTCAGAGGCTGAGAAAGGACTGCAGATGCTGTTGGATTCTGACCCTCCTGCACTCGAAGTGGATTTTCTGGAGCTACAGAAGCCCAATTAGCGCTCTCTCAATTGCGTTGGAAAGTAGACATCTTGGGCTTTCCAGAAATCCATAATAGTCCATACTTTGCTCAAGATTTGATGGCCTAAATTGGCGTTTAAACGCCAGCCAGAGATCCTTTTCTGGCGTAAAACGCCAGAACTAGCACCAGAACTGGAGTTAAATGCCCAAACTGGTATCCAAGCTGGCATTTAACTCCAGAAAAGGCCTATGCACGTGTAAAGCTCAATGCTCAGCCCAAGCACACACCAAGTGGGCCCCAGAAGTGGATTTTTGCACTCTCTGCACTTAGTTACTCAATTTCTGTAAACCTAAGTTACTAGTTTAGTATAAAAACTACTTTTACAGATTCATTTTGGTAAGGTATGAAATTTTACATCTCATATTGTATCTTCTACAGCATGAGTCTCTAAATCCCATAGGTGGGGGTGAGGAGCTCTGCTGTGTCTCAATGGATTAATGCAATTACTATTGTTTTCTTTTCGATCACACTTGATTCTGTTCTAAGATACTCACTCGTACTTCAATATAAAGAATATGATGATCTGTGACACTCATCATCATTCTCAACTTTATGAACGCGTGCTTGACAATCACTCCCGTTCTATCTGAGCTCAACGTAGTCATTGGGCAATAGCTTGAGTAAGTATCTCTTGGGTCTCTGATCCACGAGTTTGACTTGCCTCTCCTGACAACAGAGCATTCGAATCCGTGAGATTGGAACCTTCGTGTAGAGGCTAGAACCAATTGGCAGTATTCCTGAAATCCGGAAAGTCTAAACCTTGTCTGTGGTATTCCGAGTAGGATCTGGGTTGGGATGACTATGACGACCTTTAAACTCACGAATGTTAGGCGCAGTGACAGTGTGCAAAAGGATAGAGAGATCTTATTCCGACACAAGTGAGAACCGGCAGATGATTAGCCGTGCGGTAGCTGTGCCTGGTATTTTTCATCCGAGACGAGAGATCCAACAATTGATTAGCCGTACAGAAACCGTACCTGGACCATTTTCACTGAGAGGACGGATGGTAGCCATTGACAATGGTGATCCACCAGCATACAGCTTGCCATGGAAGGAAGCCATGCATGTTTGGAGAAGAAGATAGTAGGAAAGCAGAGATTTAAACGACAGAGCATCTCTTGAACCTCAACCTGTTCCTCATTACTGAATCACAAGTATCATTCATTTCATGTTATTTACTTGTCATAAACAAAATCATTTTTATCACTAATCTCCTGACTAAGATTTACAAGATAACCATAGTTTGTTTCAAGCCGGCAATCTCCGTGGGATCGACCCTTACTCACGTAAGGTATTACTTAGATGACCCAGTGCACTTGTTGATTAGTTGTGCAGAGTTACAAATGTGTGATTGCAATTCCGTGCACCAATCCCTAATGGGCATTCAACGCCCTTCATGGAACAGGAAGCTGGCGTGAAATGCCGGCCAAGGAGCAGAGGTGGGCGTTCAACACCCACAAGGGGGCAGGGAATTCGAATTCTCTAGCTTCTCAGGACCAGTGGGTCCCACAAAAATTTCTGCCTATCCCATCTTCTTCTCTCTCTTACTTTCCCTCTTCCCCACACACACTCTTCTCCATACACCCTCACCAATCACATCCACATCACATTTTTCTCTTTCCAATTTCCACCAACCCACCCACTTTAAATTCAAACCTTTACCACCCAATTCCCCCCAAAACCGATCCCTAGCCCAACCCCCCTATAAATACCCCCTCATTTACCCCTTCCTACTCACACAACATTCTTCTTCGCCTTCCCACACACACGGCCGAAGCCTTTCCCCCTCTCTTCTCCATCTCTTCTTTTTCCTTCTTCTACTATTCTCTTCTTCTCTTGTTATTTTGCTCGAGGACGAGCAAAGCTTTTTAAGTTTGGTATTGGAAAAGCTCTGATTTTTGCTTTCCAATCACACTAATGGCACCCAATGTCAGAGAATCCTCTAGAAAGAGGAAAGGAAAAGCAACTGCTTTTGCTTCCTAATCTTGGGAAATGGAGAGATTCATCACCAAGGCTCATCAAGACCACTTTTATGAAGTAGTGGCAAAGAAAAAGATGATCCCCAAGGTCCCTTTTAGGCTAAAAAAGAATGAGTACCCAGGATCCAACAAGAAATCCGGAGAAGAGGTTGGGAAGTTCTGACCAATCCTATCACGGAAGTTGGGATTTTAATAGTGCAAGAGTTTTATGCCAATGCTTGGGTCACCAAAAAGCATGACACTGGTGTGAACCCACATCCCAAAAATTGGCGTACCATGGTCCAAGAGCGTCTCTTGGATTTCAGCCCGGAAAGTGTAAGGATGACACTCCAACTACCATTAATGCAAGGAGACCCACACCCTTACACTAGAAGAGTCAAATTCGATCAGAGACTGGACCAAGTCCTTTCAGACATTTGTGTGGAAGGAGCTCAGTGGAAGAGGGATGCTTAAGGCAAGTTTGTCTAACTAAGAAGGCTTGACCTCAAGGCCATAGCTAGAAGATGGTTGGAATTCATCCAACGCTCTATCATCCTACTAATAACCGGCCCAAAGTGACTATCGACCGAGCTATCATGATTCTCTGCATCATGCTAGGGAATGAGGTGGAGGTACATGAGGTGATACCTCAATAGCTATACAAGGTGGCTTAAAAGCCCTCCACCCAAGCGAGGTTGGCATTCCCACATCTTATCTGTCACTTATGCAATTCAACTGGAATTGTCATAGAGGGAGACATCCCAATTGAGGAAGACAAGCCCATCATTAAAAGCAGGAAGGAGCATGTAAGAGAGCCTGCACAAGAGCTTGTGCATCCGCCTCCAGAAATCCTTGAGAAGCCTCAAGGGATGAATTTTCCTCCCCAAAACTATTGGGATCAACTGAATACCTCTCTGGGAGAATTGAGTTTCAACGTGGATCAACTGAGGTTGGAACACCAAGAGCAGTTGGTGCACGAATTGTAAATCACACTTTTCACAACTCGTACTACTAACTAGCAAGTGCACTGGGTCGTCCAAGTAATACCTTACGTGAGTAAGGGTCGATCCCACGGAGATTGCTAGCTTGAAGCAAGCTATGGTTATCTTGTAATTCTTAGTCAGGATATCAATGATAATTCTTAATTTCAATAGTAAAAAGTAAAAGAGCATCAAATAAATACTTGTTATGCAATAATTGAGAACAGGTTGAGGTTTTGGAGATGCTTCGTATTCTGGATCTCTGCTTTCCTCCCATCTTCTTCTTCACACACGCAAGGCTCCTTCCATGGCAAGCTGTATGTTGGTGGATCACCGTTGTCAATGGTTACCATCCGTCCTCTCAGTGAAAAGGGTCTATGTACATGGCTAATCATCTGTCGGTTCTCACTTGTGTTGGAATAAAATTCATTGATCCTTTTGCGTCTGTCACTACGTCCAATACTTGTGAGTTTGAAGCTCATCACAGTCATCCCTTCCCGGATCCTACTCAGAATACCACAGACAAGCTTTAGACGTTCCAGATCTCAGGGATGCTGCCAATTGATTCTAGCTTTTACCACAAAGACTCTGGATTAAGGGATTTGAACACTCTGTTGTCAGGAGAGACAATCAAACTCCTGAACCAGGAGCCCAAGAGATATACACTCAAGCTATTACAGATAGAACGTAAGTGGTTGTCAGGCACGCGTTCATAGGTTGAGAATGATGATGAGTATCATGGATCATCACATTCTTCACGGTTAGGTACGAGTGAATATCTTAGAACAGAAACAAGCGTGTTGAATAGAAAATAGAAGTAATTGCATTAATTCATCGAGACACAGCAGAGCTCCTCACCCCCAATCATGGAGTTTAGAGACTCATGCCATAGAGATACAATGTAAAACGTGAAAATGTCATGAGGTGCAAAACAAATCTCTAAAAGTAGTTTTTATACTAAGCTAGTGACCTAGGTTTTCAGAAATTGAGTAAACTAAGATAGGTAGTGCAGAAATCCACTTCCGGGGCCCACTTGGTGTGTGCTTGGGCTAAAAATTGAAGCTTTCATGTGTAGAGACTTTATTTGGAGTTAAACGCCAGGTTGTAACCTGTTTTTGGCATTTAACTCTGGTTTGCAACCTGTTTCTAGCGTTTAACACCAGAATAGGGTAAGGACTTGGCATTAAACGCCAATTTGCGTCATCATAACTTAGGCAAAGTATAAACTATTATATATTTCTAGAAAGCCCTGGATGTCTACTTTCCAACGCAATTGAGAGCGCGCCAATTGGGCTTCTGTAGCTCCAAAAAATTCATTTCGAGCGCAGGGAGGTCAGAATCCAACAGCATCTGCAGTCCTTTTTCAGCCTCTGAATCAGATTTTTGCTCAGGTCCCTCAATTTCAGCCAGAAAATACCTGAAATCACAGAAAAATACACAAACTCATAGTAAAGTCTAGAAATGTAATTTTTGCATAAAAACTAATAAAAATATACTAAAGAGTAGCTATATTCTATTAAAAACTATATGAAAATACACCCAAAAAGCGTATAAAATATCCGCTCATCACAACACCAAACTTAAACTATTGCTTGTCCTCAAGCAACTAGATAAATAAAATAGGATAGAAAGAAAATCAAGAGGCAATAACATCTCAGAGTTTCAGATGAAGTTCAAATTCTCATTAGATGAGCGGGGCTAGTAGCTTTTTACTTCTGAACAGTTTTGGCACCTCCATTTATCCTTTGAAGTTCAAAATGATTGGCATCTGTAGGAACTTAGAATTCAGATAGTGTTATTGATTCTCCTAGTTTAGTATGTTGATTCTTGAACACAGCTACTATATGAGTCTTGGTCGTGGCCCTAAGCACTTTATTTTCCAGTATTACCACCGGATACATAAATGCCACAGACACATAACTGGGTGAACCTTTTCAGATTGTGACTCAGCTTTGCTAAAGTCCCCAGTTGGAGGTGTCCAGAGTTCTTAAGCACACTCTTTTTGCTTTGGACCACGACTTCAACCGCTCAGTCTCAAGCTTTTCACTTGACACCTTCACGCCACAAGCACACGGTTAGGGACAGCTTGGTTTAGCCGCTTAGGCCAAGATTTTATTCCTTTGGGCCCTTCTATCCATTAATGCTCAAAGCCTTGGATCCCTTTTTCATTACCCTTGCCTTTTGGTTTAAAGGGTTACTAGCTTTTTCTGCTCTCTTCTCTCTTTTTTTTTCACTACTTTTTCTTGCTTCGAGAATCAATTTCATGATTTTTCAGATTATCAATAACATTTCTCTTTTTCATCATTCTTCAAGAGCCAACAATTTTAACATTCATAAACAACAAATTCAAAAGACATATGCACTGTTTAAGCATTCATTCAGAAAATAAAAAATATTGCCACCACATATAAATAATTTGAATTTTTCTTATTAAGAACTCAAAAATAAAATTGCCTTCTTATTCTAAAAATCTGCTATTTTATTCATGTTCAATAATGATAAGAAAGATAAATTATAACTTATTTGGGGAATAAAAAATAATAAAAAAATTAAAGGTACTAATTACTACTACTCATATAACTTCTAAGGTAGATTTCTAATAGTAAAAGTTATCACAGAGTTAAGACTAAGATTAGGACTCAACAACCTTTATTTTGGGAGATGGATGCTCCTTTAGTCTGTGGGGTGCTTGGCCCTTCAAGAGACAGCTTTCGGCGCTTCAGCTCCTGTAGCTCATGCCCCTGCTCCTCTTGTTCCTTCAGCAGTTTGCAGAGCATGCTATTTTGAACATGATGTTCTTCCTTCAGTTGATTCATAGCTTCTTGTAACTTGGTGACAGATTTCTGGGAGGAACTCCTGTGCCTTTCTTTTGATGGAGTTATCCTGCACTTGTTGTCCTTCCATTAACTTTTTGGTGATTGGTTGCTCGACTGGGATATACTCATCCACTCTCATCTTCACCCTAGCATCTTTACATAACAGAGATATTAGGTTTAGGTAAGCCAATTTGGCGTCAGTGGAGTTCTTGTTTGCAATTGTGTAGAGCTCACAAGAAATCAGATGATGGATCTCCACTTTGTTTCCCAGCATAATGCAGTGGATCATCACTGCTCTTTTGATAGTGACTTCCGAGCGATTGCTGGTGGGCAGTGTAGAACGCCCAATGAAGTCCAGCCAGCCCCTAGCAATTGGTTTGAGATCTCCTCTCTTGAGTTGATTTGGGACACCTTTTGTATTAGTTATCCACTTGGTTCCAGGGATGCATATGTCCTCTAGAACTTGGTCGAAGCGCTTATCAAATCTCACCATTCTCCTATTAAAGGATTCTGGATCGTCTTGTAGTTGAGGCAGCTTGAAGACCTCTCTTATTTTATCCTGATGGAAGTACATAATCTTCCCTCTGACCAAGGTTCGAAAGGTATAGAAAGCGGCTCCAGTTAATCTCTGCTTATCTATTTGCCACAGATTTGTGTAGAATTCCTGAACCATGTTTCTACCCACCTTTGTCTCAGGATTAGCCAGAATTTCCCAACCTCTATTTCGAATCTGCTCTTGGATCTCCGGATATTCGTCTTCTTTCAGATCAAATTTAACTTCCGGGATCACTGATCTTAGACCCATTATTCTGTAGTAATGGTCTGCATGTTCTTTGGTTAAGAACCTCTCTTGATTCCAAAGTGGTTTTAGAATATTCTCTTTCTTGCCTCTTGAAGTGGTTTGTTTTCCTTTAGGAGCCATGATCTTAGTGAGTCTTAGCTCAGTGATCACGAAAAGCACACCAAACTTAGAGGTTTGCTTGTCCTCAAGCAAAAGAAAGGAAAGGAGAGGAATAGAAGGAGAGACAACTTCGAATTGTGGAGGAGAGGGGGTGGCCGAATGTGAATTTAAAGAGGAGGGGGTAGGTTTGAAATTTTTGAAAAAAAAATATGCTAGAAGATATGATTTGTAAAAAGATAATTATGATATGCAAAAGATATAGTTTTAAAATTGAAAAGATAAGAGAGAGATTTGAAAAGATAATTCTACTTTTTGAAAAAGATAGTGTGACAATTTGAAAAAGATTTGAAGAGAATTTAAAAAGATAGATGAGTATTGAAAAAGATTTGAAAAGAATTTAAAAAGATAGATGAGTTTTGAAAAAGATTTGAAAAGAAGTTGAAGAAGAATGAAGAAGGATATTTAGGCTTGAGATTAATTTGAAATTGAAATTAAAAAATGAGAATTTGTAACATTTTCATGCAAAAAATCATGGATGGAAATATGAAAATTTGAAAAAAATTGAAGTGAAAAACAAACTTCCTCCCCTCCACACTTCTGGCGTTAAACGCCCAGTTGTAGCTTGTTTTGGGCATTTAACGCCCATTTGTTGCTTGTTTTGGGCGTTTAACGCCCAGCCAGGTACCTTGGCTGGCGTTAAACACCAGAAATCCTTTGTCACTGGGCATTTTTCTAAACGCCCAAGATGCTGTAATTCTGGCGTTAAACGCCCAGAATGGTACCTATTCTGGCGTTTAACGCCCAGAGAGGTATCTTTACTGGCGTTAAACGCCCAAAATTCCCCTTACTGGCGTTTTTGTGCCAGTGAGCTCCTTTTCTCTACTTTATGCTCTGAATTCTTCTGTAACTCTGTGAATTCATGCAATTGATACTTTACCTTGAAGATTATTTATATTAAACTCGTATAATTATTATTTAAATAACAAATAAGCTTTGCTAATGGCTGGGTTGCCTCCCAGCAAGCGCGTCTTTATTGTCTTTAGCTGGACCTTGCTGAACTTTTAATCTAGCCTCAGCTTTGAGCATTCTTGCTCAATATTTCCTTCAAGATAATGCTTGATTCTCTATCCATTAACAATGAACTTATTATTAGAATCAACGTTTTGAAGCTCCACATAGCTATATTGTGACACACTTGTAATCACATATGGTCCTTTCCACCGAGATTTTGGTTTTCCGGGGAATAATCTGAGCCTAGAGTTGAACAATAGAACCTTTTGTCCTGGTTTAAAGACTCTGGGTGACAGTTTCTTAATGTGCCACCTTTTTGCTTTCTCTTGGTAAATCTTATCATTTTCGAAAGCATTGAGTCTGAATTCCTCTAGCTCATTCAGCTGGAGTAATCTTTTCTCTCTAGCTAATTTGGCATCAAAGTTTAGGAATCTGGTTGCCCAGTAGGCCATATGTTCCAGTTTCACGGGCAAATGACAGGCCTTACCATACACAAGCTGGTATGGAGAGGTCCCTATAGGAGTCTTGAATGCTGTTCTGTATGCCCACAGAGCGTCATCCAAGCTTCTTGCCTAATCCCTTCTACGGGTAATTACAGTCCGTTCTAGGATTCTTTTGAGTTCTCTATTAGAGACTTCAGCCTGTCCATTTGTCTGTGGGTGATATGGAATTGCTACTTTGTGGCTAATTTCATATCCTACCATAGCAGAGTAAAGCTGTTTATTGCAGAAGTAAGTGCCCTCCATCACTGATTAGTGCTCTAGGGACACCAAACCTGCTGAAGATATGTTTCTGGAGGAACTTCAGCACTGTCTTAGTATCATTAGTGGGTGTTGCAATTGCCTCTACCCATTTAGATACATAGTCTACTGCCACCAGAATATACGTGTTTGAGTATGATGGTGGGAAAGGCCCCATGAAGTCAATACCCCATACATCAAACAACTCAATCTCCAAGATCACTTGTTGAGGCATGGCGTAACCATGAGGCAGATTACCAGCTCTCTGGCAACTGTCACAGTTACTTATGAACTCTCGGGAGTCTCTATAGAGGGTAGGCCAGTAGAAGCCTCATTGGAGAACCTTGGTGGCTGTTCGCTCACCTCCGAAATGGCCACTATATTGTGATCCATGGCAATGCCATAAGATCTTCTGTACCTCTTCCTTGGGCACACACCTACGGATTATTCTGTCTGCACATCTCTTAAAGAGATATGGTTCATCCCACAAGTAGTACTTTGCATCGGTAATTAATTTTTTTGTTTGTTGCCTGTTGTCCTCTTTGGGTATGAATCTTACAGCTTTATAGTTTGCAATGTCTGCAAACCATGGTGTCTCCTGAATGGCAAACAATTGCTCATCCGAAAAGGTTTCAGAGATCTCAATAGAGGGGGAGGATGCCCCTTCTACTGGTTCTATCCGGGACAGATGATCAGCTACTTGGTTCTTTGTCCCTTTTCTGTCTCTTATTTCTATATCAAACTCTTGCAGAAGCAACACCCATCTTATGAGTCTGGGTTTTGAATCCTGCTTTGTAAGTAGATATTTAAGAGCAGCATGGTCAGTGTTCACAATCACTTTTGATCCTACTAAGTATGATCTAAACTTGTCAATGGCATAAACCACTGCAAGCAACTCCTTTTCTATGGTTGTGTAATTTTTTTGTGCATCATTTAGAACACGGCTAGCATAATAAATGACATGCAGAAGCTTGTTATGCCTCTGTCCCAATACTGCACCAATGGCATGGTCACTGGCATCACACATTAGTTCGAATGGTAATGTCCAGTCTGGTGCAAAAATAACTGGTCATGTGACCAGCTTAGCTTTCAGAGTTTTAAACGCCTACAGACACTCTGTGTCAAACACAGATGGCGTGTCAGCAGCAAGCAGATTGCTCAGAGGTTTTGCAATTTTTGAAAAATCCTTTATAAACCTCCTATAGAAGCCTGTATGCCCCAAAAAGCTTTTGATTGCCTTAACATTGGCAGGTGGTGGTAATTTTTCAATTACTTCCACTTTAGCTTGATCCACCTCTATTCCCTTGTTTGAAATTTTATGCCCAAGGACGATTCCTTCAGTCACCATAAAGTGACATTTTTCCCAGTTTAAAACTAGGTTGGTCTCTTGGCATCTTTTCAGAACAAGTGCTAAATGATCAAGGCAAGAGTTGAATGAGTCTCCAAATACTGAGAAGTCATCCATAAAGAGTTCCAGAAATTTTCTACCATATCAGAGAAGATAGAGAGCATGCACCTCTGAAAGGTTGCAGGTGCATTGCACAGACCAAAAGGCATCCTTCTATAGGCAAACACTCCAGAAGGACATGTAAATGCTGTTTTCTCTTGGTCCTGAGGATCTACTGCAATTTGGTTGTAACCTGAATAGCCATCCAAAAAGCAGTAATATTCATGACCTGCTAGTCTTTCTAGCATCTGGTCAATGAATGGTAAAGGGAAGTGATCCTTCCTGGTGGCTGTATTGAGCCTTCTGTAGTCAATACACATACGTCACCCTGTAACTGTTCTTGTAGGAACCAGTTCATTTTTTTCATTATGAACCACTGTCATGCCTCCCTTCTTGGGGACAACTTGGACAAGGCTCACCCAGGGGCTATCAGAAATAGGATAAATAATCTCAGCCTCTAGTAACTTAGTGACCTCTTTCTGCACCACCTCCTTCATGGCTGGATTTAGCCACCTCTGTAGTTAAACCACTGGCTTAGCATCATCCTCTAATAGGATCTTGTGCATGCATCTTGCTGGGCTAATGCCCTTAAGATCACTTATGGACCATCCAAGAGCTGTCTTGTGTATCCTTAGCACTTGAAGTAGTGCTTTCTCTTCCTGTGATTTAAAGCAGAGCTTATGATCACCGGAAAAGTATCACCTTCTCCTAGAAATGCATATTTCAGGGATGGTGGTATTGGTTTGAGCTCGGGTTTAGGAGATTTCTCCTCTTCTTGAGGAATTTTCAGAGGCTCTTTTATTTCCTCTGATTCCTCCAGATCAGGCTGAACATCTTTAAAGATATCTTCTAGCTCTGATTCGAGACTCTCGGCCATGTTAATCTCCTCTACCAGGGAGTCAATAATATCAACACTCATGCAGTCTTTTGCTGTGTCTGGATGCTTCATTGCCTCAACAGCATTCAGCCTGAACTCATCCTCATTGACTCTCAAGGTTACTTCCCTTTTTTGGACATCAATGAGGGTTCGTCCAGTTGCTAGGAAAGGTCTTCCTAGAATGAGAGTTTCACTCTTGTGCTCCTCCATTTCCAGCACTATAAAGTCAGTGGGAAAGGCAAATGGCCCAACCTTGACAATCATGTCCTCAATTATGCCTGATGGATATTTAATGGAGCCATCAGCAAGTTGAAGACATATCTGGGTTGGTTTGACCTCTTCAGTCAAGCCAAGCTTTCTGATAGTGGATGTAGGGATTAGATTGATATTGTCCCAAGGTCACATAGAGCTGTCTTGGTACAAGTTCCCTCTAATGTGCATGGTATCATAAAGCTTCCGGGATTTTTAAGCTTTTCTGGTAAGCTTGTTAGGATGACTGCACTGCATTCTTCAATGAGAAAAACTTTTTCTGTTTCTCTCCAATCTTTCTTATGACTTAAGATCTCTTTCATGAACTTAGCATAAAAGGGTATTTGCTCAAGTGCCTCTGCAAACAGAATCTTTATTTCAAGAGTCCTGAGATAGTCTGCAAAGCGGGCAAATTGTTTATCCTGTTCTGCTTGGCGGAGTTTCTGAGGATAAGGCATTTTGGCTTTATATTCTTCAACCTTAGTTGCTGCAGGTTTATTTCCTACAGAGGCAGGTTGAGAAGCCTTCTTGAGGGAGTTATTATAAGCACTTACAGGTGTCTGATCCCTCACTGGCATTTGAACGCCAGAACTGGACATGGATTGGGCGTTTAACGCCAGATTCTTACCCTTTTCTGGCGTTTGAATACCAGAACTGAACATGGATTGGGTGTTTAATGCCAAATTTTCACCCTTTTCTGGCGTTTGAACGCCAGACTTATTCCTCTCTGGGCTCTTACTATCCTCGGAGGGATTTTGGGTAGCAGGTTGCTCATCCTCTGTCAGCTGTTCTTTTCTTGGCTTTCTGCTGCTTTGGGTTGAGGTATTTAATGTTTTTCCACTTCTTAATTGAACTGCTTGGCACTCCTCTGTTATCTATTTTGATAACTGCTATTTTGTCTGATTCAATTGTGATTCCATATACTTGTTAGCACTTTTGGTTTCTTGTAGCATCTCCTTAAATTCTACTAACTGCCTTGTTATAGAAGATAGTTGCTGATTGAGTTCAGCAACTTGTCCCTGAGGACTAAAGTCAGTTGATACTGCCTCAGCTTCTTCTTTCATGGAGGACCCATTACTTATGTACAGATGCTGATTTCTAGCAACTACATCAATAAGCTCTTGAGCCTCTTCAATAGTCTTTCTCATGTGTATAGATCCACCAGTTGAGTGGTCTAGAGATACCTGAGCTTTTTCTGTAAGCTCGTAGTAGAAGATGTCTAACTGCACCCACTCTGAAAACATTTCAGAGGGGCATTTCCTTAGCATCCCTCTGTACCTCTCCCAGGCGTTATAAAGGAATTCATCATCCTCTTGTTTAAAGCCTTGGATGTTCAGCCTTAGCTGTGTCATCTTTTTTGGAGGAAAATATTGATTCAGGAATTTGTCTGATAACTATTTCTATGTTCTTATGCTTACTGTAGGTTGGTTATTTAACCACCTTTTAGCTTGATCTTTTACATCAAATGGAAACAGTAATAATCTGTAGACATCCTGATCTACTTCCTTGTCACGTACTGTGTCAGCAATTTGCAAGAACTGTGCCAGAAACTCAGTAGGTTCTTCTTGAGGAAGACCGGAATACTGGCAATTTTGCTACACCATGACAATGAGCTGAGGATTTAGCTCAAAACTGCTTGCTTTGATGGGAGGTATACAGATGCTGCTCCCATATGCAGCAGTAATGGGGTTAGCATATGACCCCAGAGTCCTTCTGGACTGTTCATTTCCATTTATGTCCATGATGGATAAAATGGAATTGATATGAATTGAAAACAAAATATACTTTTGTTTTTATTTTATTTAAGTAGAACAAACCGAATTATTAAGATAAATAAAAATAATAGGATAAAATAAAATAATTAGAAATTAAATATAAATTTTGAAAACTAAGAGAAAAATATTTGAAAACGAAAATAATTACTTAACTAAGAAGATTTGAAAAACTTTGGATATGATTTTTGAAAAGGATTTTGAATTTTGAAATTTCAAAACTAAGATAAGATAGAATAGAAAGTTTTAAAATAAAAATCTAAATTTTTAAAGGGAAATTCGAAAATTAATTAAAATAAAGAGAAAAGGTATTTTTGAATTTAATGAAGAAAAAGAAAAACAGTAAAAATGACACCAAACTTAAATTTTTAGATCAAAACAAAGGAAACAAACAGGAAAACTTTGAATATCACGATGAACACTAAGAACAACTTTTGAAAAATTTTTAAGAAAACAGAAACACAAAGGACACCAAACTTAAAATATGAAACTAAACTCAAACAGAAAAACTCAATTATTAGTTTATAAAATTTTTTGAAAAAGATTTGAAAAGGAAAATAATGATTTAAAAAAAATTTCAACCACAAACAATAATAGAAGATGCAATTTTAGTGACTCTAAACTAAAAAGATAAATTTCTCCTAATTTAAGCAACAAAACAAACCGTCAGTTGTCCAAACTCGAACAATCCCCGGCAACGGTGCCAAAAACATGGTGCACGAATTGTAAATCACACTTTTCACAACTCGTACTACTAACCAGCAAGTGCACTGGGTTGTCCAAGTAATACCTTACGTGAGTAAGGGTCGATCCCACGGAGATTGCCGGCTTGAAGCAAGCTATGGTTATCTTGTAATTCTTAGTCAGGATGTCAATGATAATTCTTAATTTCAATAGTAAAAAGTAAAAGAGCATTAAATAAATACTTGTTATGCAGTAATTGAGAACAGATTGAGGTTTTGAAGATGCTTCGTCTTCTAGATATCTGCTTTCCTCCTATCTTTTTCTTCACACACGCAAGGCTCCTTCCATGGCAAGCTGTATGTTGGTGGATCACCATTGTCAATGGCTACCATCCGTCCTCTCAGTGAAAAGGGTCCATGTACATGGCTAATCATCTGTCGGTTCTCACTTGTGTTGGAATAAAATCCATTGATCCTTTTGCGTCTATCACTACGCCCAATACTTGTGAGTTTGAAGCTCGTCACAGTTATCCCTTCCCGGATCCTACTCAGAATACCACAGACAAGGTTTAGACGTTTCGGATCTCAGGAATGCTGCCAATTGATTCTAGCTTTTACCACGAAGACTCTGGATTAAGGGATTTGAACGCTTTATTATCAGGAGAGACAATCAAACTCCTGAACCAGGAGCCCAAGAGATATACACTCAAGCTATTATAGATAGAACGTAAGTGGTTGTCAGGCACGCGTTCATAGGTTGAGAATGATGATGAGTGTCACGGATCATCACATTCTTCACGGTTAGGTACGAGTGAATATCTTAGAACAGAAACAAGTGTGTTGAATAGAAAATAGAAGTAATTGTATTAATTCATCGAGACACAGCAGAGCTCCTCACCCCCAATCATGGAGTTTAGAGACTCATGCCATAGAGATAGAATGTAAAACGTGGAAATGTCATGAGGTGCAAAACAAATCTCTAAAAGTAGTTTTTATACTAAGCTAGTGACCTAGGTTTTTAGAAATTGAGTAAACTAAGATAGGTAGTGCAGAAATCTACTTCCGGGGCCCACTTGGTGTGTGCTTGGGCTGAGCATTAAAGCTTCCATGTGTAGAGACTTTATTTGGAGTTAAACACCAGGTTATAACCTATTTCTGGCGTTTAACTCTGGTTTGCAACCTGTTTCTGGCATTTAACGCCAGAATAGGGTAAGGACTTGGCGTTAAACGCCAAGTTGCGTCATCATAACTTGTGCAAAGTATGGACTATTATATATTTCTGGAAAGCCCTGGATGTCTACTTTCCAACGGAATTGAGAGCACGCTAATTAGGCTTCTGTAGCTCCAAAAAATCTATTTCGAGCGCAGGGAGGTCAGAATCCAACAGCATCTGCAGTCCTTTTTCAGCCTCTAAATAAGATTTTTGCTCAGGTCCCTCAGTTCAGCCAGAAAATACCTGAAATCACAGAAAAACACACAAACTCATAGTAAAGTCCAAAAATGTGATTTTTGCATAAAAACTAATAAAAATATACTAAAAAGTAGCTAGATTCTATTAAAAACTATATGAAAATACCCCCAAAAAGCGTATAAAAATATCCGCTCATCAGCAGTCCACCATCCTCCATGAAATAAGAGAAGATCAAAGAGTTATGAGGGAAAAGCAACAAAGGCAAGGACGAGACATAGAGGAGCTTAAACGCTCCATTGGATCCACTAGAGGAAGCAGTAGCCGTCGTCACTAAGGTGGTCATGTTCCATTCCCTTGCCTATGTTATTTTTCGGTTTTCCATTATGTTTTATTGTCCGTTTCCTGTTTCTAGTGCATGATCATCTTTGTTTATGTCTTAAAGCTATGAAATATTCCATGTATCTCTCACCATGCTTAAAAGAAAAAATTTTATTTGAAAAAGAGAAGTAAGATGCATGAACTCGAGTTATATAATAAGAATGGTCCAATTATTTGATGTGGTGGATTACTTTTACCTTCTAAATGTATGAATTAATAGTTTAAGTTTGGTGTTCTGATGAGCAGATATTTACGCTTTTTGTTATCATTTTCATATTGTTTTAGTTATGTTTTGTTTAATTTTCATTAAATTTTCATAGGTTTTAGTGCAAAATTCACATTTTTGGATTCTACTTTGAGTTGTTGTGTTTTCTGATGATTTCAGGTAATTTTTGGCTAAAATTAGGGAGTTTTGGCAAAGTCCGATTTAGAGGCAAGGAAAGCGTAGCAGATGCTGTCAGACTCTGACCTCCATGCACTCAAACAAGCATTTCTAGAGCTATAGAGATCCAAATGACGCGCTCTTAATGGCATTGGAAAGCTAACTTCTAGAGCTTTCCAGAATTATATAATAGTCTATAGTTTTCTTAGAAGGATTCTACCCATATTGGGCATTGAATTCTGATGCCAAGGCATCTTAGGCTAGTTTCACTAGCATTTTTCTGTTAGTTTTAGTTGTTTTATGCATTTTCTTGAGCTTAAAGTAACCAAGAATGGTTAAATGAATAACAAAGCAATGAACCATCCAAACAGTATGATTTTGATGCAAATTCCATGAGTTTTTAATTATATTACTTGAATGCTATGAATGGAAGATTTCTCATGAAATTTTGCAAGACTTTGATGCAATTGTTTGGATGATTTCAGGGAAGAAGAGGCTAGGCAAGGAAGCAACAAAATCAATAAAGGAAGCTTGAATATCACATGTGGAGTTTAAGTTCCAGTTTAAGCCTAAACTGGAGCTTAAACGCCAGAAATATCATTCTGGGCAGGCCATTCCTAGCCACTACTAGAGCGCTCATAGATGTAGAACAAGGAGAGCTAATTTTGAGAATACATGATGAACAGCTCATTTTCAATGTTTTCAAACCTGCATCTGAGCCTGAACCAGAACCTAAAATGCCTAAGGATGATAGTAGCCATCTGTGTTTGGAGGAAAGCAATCCAGCGGCTGAAACTCTGAAACAGTCCTTAGAAGGCAAACAAGAATTGCAAGAGTTAAAGCCACAAGAATCAATAGAAACAGATCAGAAGGATCCTCCTGGCATAAGGGTCAATGAAGAAATCCTCAAGAGAAAGGGAAGAATTGTAAAGAATTTGCCAAGAGGGTGGAGAAACAAGAAAATTCCCACTGAAGGTTTCTCTCCGGGAGATAAAGTGATATCAAGTCATTATCTGCCAATCCCACCTGACCTCAAAACCATTCCTTCCCAGCTCCCTCAAGTGTTCACAATCAGAAAAGTTCCCCAAGAACTATCCCCTTTCTGGCGTTCAACGCCCCAAGGAGATTCAAGCCAGCGTTGAACGCCCAGTCACCCCCTTGGGGTTTTCAACACCCACCACCACCAAAAAACATAAGGCAGCGTGGATCAACCCCCTAATGGGCATTCAATGCCCATTCCTCAAGTTGGATGCCAAGCTCAGCCCAAGTACTCAACCAAAGTGGGCCCAAGAGTGGACTTTTGCACCTTTAGTCTAGTCTATCATACTTTTGTACTTCTTAGTTATTAGGTTATGATATATAGAACAAAGATCACAATTGTTAGAAACTTTTACTTTTACTTTTGATCTTTTCCCTTTGGCACGTTTTACTATTATTTTCTGTAAGTTATGAGCAACTAAACTTCCTAAGTTAGGGTTAGGAGCTCTGTTGATTCTCATGGATTAATAATATTACTATTTCTATTCTAATACACGTTTGATTCTATTCTCTTGTGCATTTTTAGTCTTCATCTCATGAATTGAGGGTGAACCGTGACATTCATCCTTGTTCTACATGGGTTCCGTGTGAGTCCTGACCCGGATAGCATTGAACCACAGCTAGAGAGTGCACTGCAGATTCTAAGAGCGTACCTGGGTGACTTTGGATAAGTGATATAAAATCTCGTTGACCGTGGGTTACTGAGGTCTTTGTGGCATTAAGGCTAGAGTCAGAGAAGCAGCATTCACTGATCCGGAAGATCCGACCTTGTCTGTGGCATTTTGAGTAGGATCGTGAAGGGGAGTGGATTGCTTAGGTCTTCACTTTCGACCATAGTGGGAAGCCATGAGTTAACTTGAGGAGAGGACATGAGTTGCTCGGATATGGTGGACTGCTATGGTTTAGAAGAGATTAACTTGATGAGTAGACATGAGTTAATCACGTACGGTTGCCATTGAAGGAACCATTCGTTACTGAAGTAGACAGTAAGAAAAGTTAATCCAGAAAGAATACGCATCTCCGAAGCCTTAATTGAATCCTTATCACTGTTTTTACACCAAACTAGTATTTCGTTCTTTATTATTTTATTTATGCTTTCAAACAAACAACAATATTTTCTAATCGCCTGACTAAGATCTACAAGATAGCCATTGCTTGCTCAATCCGACAATCTCCGTGGGATTTGACCCTCACTCACGTGAGGTATTATTTGGACGATTCGGTGCACTTGCCGGTTCATCTGTGCAAAACTTGCAGAGTTTAATTTTGCACACCACTAGTCTATAAGATTAAGAACGAAAACAATCCTTAGAATTGAATCAAACATAAATTAAAATAGAAGAATAATAGTTCTAATCCATAGAAATAAACAGAGCTCCTAACTTTAACCAAGAGAGGTTTAGTTTCTCAAACTTACAGAGAAAACACAATTCTGTCTAATGATGCTTGATGCCAGCTCCTAGTGTAAGAATCGCGAATTAATTAACCAATTAATTAACGTAAAATAATAATAATTTAATTGTCCAGAACAGGTTCAAAATTTTAGAATATTAATTAGAAAATATAAATATAATTTTTGGACTCAGTAGATTTTTCTGAGTTGGAAAATGTAATTTTCTTCAGAAAATTGTGTAAAAACGCGTACCGGTAAATTAACCAGTAGTACCGGCTTAAGTCTGTCTGGTACTGTGCGAGAGTAATAAAAAACAGTAGAAAACCTTAGAGAGATATTTAGAATTGAAAACCGGGCACTAATTTTAAAGGTTTGGCCCAAAGTTGGGCCAAACGGGCAAAAAACGCTAACGGTGGCCAAACCCAACATATAAATACCCTCATTAATAGCCATTCAGCCATTTCTCACCTCATAACACAAACATAGCAGCTACATGGAGAGGAGAAGGGGAAGAGAGAAAATACCATTCACATACAACTTCCGGTGGCCATAACTCGAGCTACGGTGCTCCGATTTACGTGCTATCAGCGGCTATGCGAAGCTCTTGCCGAGCCCATTAGTGTTTTAATTGTTTAGATGCACCATTAGTGAGTAATTGTTGGGTTCACCTCCAATTTCTGTGGATAAGGTAAGCTCACTCTTATCCCTTGTGAAATTGAATATTTATGAACCCTAGGTGTTGATCTATGGTTAATTATGTATGTCTAGCTTGGAATATTGATTGTTGATGCTTGTTAGAGTTGATTGATGGATTTTTGGTGAATTATTGATGGTTGAAAGCTTGTTGGGTACAAATTTTGATGTATAGCACATATTGAGAATCGGCCAAGGTATGGTTTCGGTTTTCTCTATGTAATATATAATATTTCTGGACACTTAGACTAGTGACCCATAGGATAGGTTTGGATTATATTAGTTGTTTACTTGTTGAATGATGATGTATGATGATGTGATGATTTTGGCTATTTTAAGAATTGTGGTGTGGATGTTGATAAAATAATGTTAAAGCTTGAGATTGGGATTGAATGAGGTTAATAATGATGAATTGTGGTGATATAATGATGATGGATGATTGTGTTGGTTGAGAAAAGGGTTTTAGTGTGATATATTTGATAATTGAGGTTGAGGATTATGTAATGTGAGTGGAAATTTGTATGAATGGTGAATTTGTCGTGCAAAGGGGTAAGCTATGGGGTAAATTGGAGTTTGCTATGGTTTTGATGTGATTTTATTTATGAATTTTAAGAATTTGAGAAAGTAGTGAACTTTGGTAAAAATGGATTTTTGTGAACTTTAACAGATCTTAACTTGATCCTCAAAGCGTAAAATTGAATGAAACTTATTTTAAATTAAAGATGGCTTTGAGAGCTTTAAATTGATATCAAGTTTGTAGAAAATGAATTTTTGTAAGGGAAGTTATGATCATTCAAAGTTTGGCATCAAAATCCGAATTCTGTGATGTTGCAGAATTTTATGATTTCTGGTTTGTGTGCGCACGCACAGCCTTGTGCGAACGCACATTCTGTGTTTTTGAAAGTGTGTGCACGCACACACAGGGGAAGGCTTGCTGTTGAGAGTGCTAGCACGCCCTGTGTGCACACACAACCAACGAAATTTTGCAAGCCGTGCGCACGCACACGTTGGAAGGTGCACTCTGTTGAGGGCATTCGCACGCCTTGTGTGGATGAACAGAGTTAAAATTTTTTACTCCCTGTGCATACGCACACCTCTATGCGTACGCACACATTTGACAATCCTCTTGGGCGTGCGTACGCACACCCTTGTGCATACGCACACTGCCCTGTTTTTCAATAAAAATCTTATTTTTAACCATTTCACCTTCCTGGCAAGGTTGTAAACTTCCGTGACACTTATCTAAGATCCTTTAGCTTGTTTTTAGGTGTCAACACATGGAGAATGCTTTAGGTAAGTTTAATTAGATATGTTTCTTGTAAAAAGTTCAGAAAACGAAGACTTAGGTTTTTGGAGTATGGAGGACGGTTTTGGTTGAGTGAGGAGGCGGAGTATTGTGTTGATGATCACTGACTATGAATTGTGGAAATTTTGAATTGATGGTGGTTGAGACGAGTCTGGGACTCAGAATGGAATGATGGATCCATGATATATTGAAAAATGATTTTTGAAAACCACTGAATCACTATTTTATACTGAGATTGTTGAGACACTATGTGCCTGGCAGGGACGGTTTGGTTGGATCCCTCCTGTCGAGGTAGCGGCGGCGGCGTAAGGGCGGTGGTTCGTCCCGCTTGCGTTGAGATGTGAGGTCCGTGGCAAGAGTATCCCGCTCGCATCCCTTCGGATCACAAGAGTTTGCAGGCACAAAATCCTGGACGGTGTTCCAAGCACCATATCTCGGGGGTTCCCAATTATGATTCTGAAGGGTGACATCTCCATGGAGATGTGTCGGGTTGGCAGTTGAACCGACAATGTGATATCACAGCCAGTAGGACAGGCATTCATCATATGTATTTTCTATCTATTTGTATGCTTTGTCGACTTGAAATTGCTTGCCTAATTGTATAACATGCCTAATTGCCTATTTGAATTACTTGATATATATCCCTATACTTGTGTTTTACTTGCATTGTAATTAATTGGGTTTTCTACTGGGATTGAAGAGGCTCGGAAGGCGGTGGTGATGGGATCACATGGAGGATAGGTTGGTGAAGGCTGTGGGACAGTGGAGAACTATTAGATTAGAAAATCCCCTAAGATAGACTACCCCTTTTATTATGTTAAGTTCTAAGTTTTGCTTTAATGTTTTAGTTATGCTTTAAGATGAATCTTGTGAATATGAAGTTCTAGAATTGCCTCTGGCATCTCGGAGTCTTATATCTTACATCACTGGGCACTGTTACCATACTGAGAACCTCCGGTTCTCATACCATATTCTGTTGTTGTTTTTCAGATGTAGGTCGCAACCCACCTCGGTGAATTGTTTTGATGGTGACAGAGCGGAGGATCCTGGATATATTTTGGAGTCTTTTTGTTTATTTTGTTTATATCTTTCATCTTTTGTATTTACTTTTTCCTAGAGGCTTATTTTGAGAGAAAAACTTGTATAAGCTGGTTTAACTTTCAGATTTTTGTATTGTCTGTATATAGCTAGCCGACTTAAACTCTGTGAGCTGTGACTAGATCCTTATACTATTATACTATGATATTTTGTTATATTATATCTATATCTTTTGCGTTAAGTTTGTATGTAGCTTCGTGTGTATGTTTTGCGCTTTTTTTCAAATGCTATTTTTTAGCTGTATCCTTCATCGAGCTTTTAGAATATATTATTTCTTCTATATATAAATATGTATAAGCTTTAGAATTGTCATATTAGGTTATCTCATTGATATGCATAGCATGCTTGTTTGTGAGTGCCTTTTGGGAAAATTGAAGCACTAGAATTTTGATATTGAGACTGATTACTTTGATATCGAGTATTTGGTGTAGACAGGAACCCTAATGGCTACTCACTGGTGCAGAATTTCTAACCACAAACTAACCGGCAAGTGCACCGAGTCGTACCAAGTAATACCTCAGGTGAGTGAGGGTTAATCCCACGAGAATTGATGGACTAAGCAACAATGGTTGATTAATTGGATTAGTTAGACAAACAGAAAAGAGTGTTTTGGTATTCAAAAGCATTAAACAATCGTGCAGAAATTTAAATAGTAAAGTAAATGGGTTGGGAGTAAAGTATGGAGAAGGCAGTTAAGGTTTCAGAGTTATTTATTTTTCCGGATTAACTTTTCTTACTAACTATTTTAATCATGTGGGATTTAATTTATGGCAAACTATATGTGACTAGACCCTAATTCCTTAGACCTTTCTAGTCTCCTTTAATTTTCATCAACTGCCAATTTCTTGGTCAATTAATTTCAATTAGAGGGTGATGATCAAATTCCAGTTTATATGCCACAAAAACTCTAATTACCCCCTATTTTAAAATAAAAATTAAAGTTTTAATTAGAATTAATTAAAGCAATCAGTATGTCTTCAATTTGATGAATGGGGACCACTTGCTTCGTAGGGTCCATGCCTAACTTGGAGTGGCATAACCATTCTTGTGTAAATCTCCCTTGAGTCTCTGCTATCCCTTGGCTCTAGTCTGTGTTTCTGGGCTGAAAACTGGATCGAAACTCGGCCTGAAATCGCCCCCAGCATTTTCTGTGTTTTCTGCATGTCGCGCATGTCACGCGTACGCGTCAAGTACGCGCACGCGTCACTGAGCAACTTTGCTTTTCACGCGTACGCGTCAAGTACGTGCACGCGTCACCGTGAATAGCTCCAAATCACGCGTACGCATCAGGCACGCTCACGCGTCGCTCCTCGCTGGTCAGCTCCTTAGTTTCTTCTCTTTCTCTACAGAAACTCCATCAAATTCATCCGAATGCTACCTAAAATAAACAAAATAGCACAAGACTCAAAGTAGCATCCATAGTGGCTGAAAGATAATAAATTCTTGATAAAACTTAACAAATTAAATGCAAATTCACTAGGAAAAGATAGAAAAGATGCTCACGCATCACAACACCAAACTTGAATTGTTGCTTGTCCTCAAGCAACCAAACTGATATAGGCTTAAAATGTGAATTTGCATGAGAATGAGAGTTCGATTAAGCTCATGTCTCTTCTTATAGTGGGGTTTATACCTGCAATCTTGAACAGTTTTGGCATCTCACTCTCCTTTGAATCAGAAGAATGTCACTGTCATTCAAAATTAGAATCCGGATAATATTATGAATTCTCTGATTTTTCGTAACTCAATTTAACCCTTGAACACATCAATTTTTTTATTTTCTTTGGTGATTTGCACCTTGAGCTTAGCCGTGACTTTAAATGTTTTGTCTCAAGCTTTACTTGACACAGAAACACCACAAGCACTTAACTGGGGAATTCTTTTTGGAGTTTTGATTTTTCTTTCAGCTACTCCCAGACAGTGGTGCTCAAAGCCTTTGGCATACTCTTCTAATTGCAATTGATCTCGACTCTAAATGTTTTGTCTCAAGGATTAATTGACACAAGAACACCACAAGCATATAACTAGGGAAACAACTCTTTGAGCTTTTAATCATGTCTGACCTCCCTAGTCATTAATGCTCAGAGCCTTGGAACTTGATTTTTTTTTCAATGCTATTTCTTTTGCTTCAAGGATTAGATGAATGTTTATTTTAGAGAAGTCATAACAATTCTCTAAATCCCTGTTCCTAGTACATCAACATTCTTTGATTCAAATTTAAGTATGCATTGTTCATGTCATGCATTCAGAGTTACAGAAAATACCACCACATGTATGTGAATAAGACTACTCTTCAATATAAGCTCAATTTCTCATGCAATATATCGCTTCTTTTTCTTTTTCTTTTTAGATTCAAGTTCAGTGAGCGGTACATGAAACAAATAACAGAATAAAACTAATTCTAAGAACTAAAAGTACTAATGATCATGCAGGCAAAACAACAGAAAATAGAAAACAACAAAATAAGAATGGTACAGAAATAGAATGAGAGGAACTTAACCACCTTAGTTATGCTGGTGGCCATCTCTTTCCTCCATGAAGAACATTCATCTTCCTTTGGTGTTATTAAAATAAAGAAGCCATAAGCGTAGCGACAACACCAAACTTAAAGGTTTGCTTGTCCTCAAGCAAAGAAGAACTGAAAATAAAAACAAATATTATGAGGAAAGAATAATAACAGGATAAAAGAACAAGAGAGAATTAGGATTGGGGGTAGATGATTTGAAATCAGGCGCTGAGGGGTTTAATTTGCGCGTCGCATGCGACGCATACGCGTAAGGCACGCGTACGCGTGGATCGCGTTAAGTTCAGATGACGCGTACGCGTCAGGGACGCGTACGCATGGACTTGGTTTTGTGCGAATCGCACGAAGGTGGCCGTGTGCACGCACAGCTCTCTGCTCGCGTGGTATGGGAATCAAAATTTTCAGATGACGCGTGCGCGTCATGCACGCGCACGCGTGGATGGCTATGTGGGAAAAGGACGCGCATGCGTCAGGGACGCATACGCGTGATCAAATTTGTGCTTCTAGCACACTTCCAGCCCCAAGCCTTCTCAACTCTCTGGCCAATTTTATTTTTCACGCACACACATATGACGCGTACGCGTCAGCGACGCTTGCGCGTCGTGTGCTTGTTTTTTTTTTTTTGAAATATGTGTGTGTCACCTGAAGTGTTTGGTTCCTGTTATAAAATAGATGCATGACAAAAAAAACAGTAAAAATTCAAAAAATCAATAAGTAATAAAACTACTACGAAAATAACTAAGCGTACGAAATTATCGGGTTGCCTCCCGACAAGCGCTTCTTTAACGTCACTAGCTTGACACTTGATTGTTGAATTTTCTTCCTCTTCTTCCAATTGGTTAAAAGAAATGTCTCCAAGGGGGGAGAGGTGAAAATTAGTGCCCCTGATATAAATTTCTCCGAACAAGCCTTCTTTTATTGTGATTAACTTGATTCACCTTGCTTGTTGGTGTAGAGGTTGGATTGTTTTTTCCTTACCTTCTCTTTGTCCTTGGTATTTTCTTCGGTTTCTTGGTCACAATCCCCTTTTCAGTGCTTTCCTTGGTTTTCTTCACTTCTTTGATTTCAAAATTTGGGTGTTGTGTGATGGTTAGAGTGTACCTTTCATCAAGAACTTATTGAATTTATGGTTCAATAAACTCATTCTCTATGCCAGTCTCTACTTCATTGGAGTGTAGATTTCCATAATTGTTTTCATCCCTTACAACCTCCTTTCTTTGTGCATCTTCCTCCTTTATTTTTGCATCTTCCTCTTCTTCCATGTGTGAGGGTGGAAAGTTCTCTAATTCATTAGAGTATGAACTCTTTTGATTGATTTCCTCACTTTCTTCTATAGGATCTTGCATTATATCTCTTGGGAAGGAATTTGCTTGTTCCTCTTCCTGGGACTTGATAATCGACTGCACATGTTTCTCTACATTTTTGACACTCGTCTTTATATCATGTATGAATTTTTTCATGAGAAGCTCAATATATGATGGTACTTGAGATGAATAAGGAGATGGTGGCTATTGATATGAATAAGAAAGAGATGATGATTCTTGATAAGAGTAAAAAGATGATGGTTCTTGATATGAATAGGGAGATAAGGGCTCTTGATATGGGTAGAGAGGTGGTGGTTCTTGGTATGAATATGGAGATGGTGGTTCTTGATATGAATATGGAGATGGTGGTTCTTGATAGTTGGAACATGGAGCACTGAAGTTTCTTTGGTTTTGACTCTGCCAACCAAAATTTGGGTAGTTTTCCCATTTATTATAATATGAATCACTCCTTGGATGTGAGTAGTAACCCATGTGATCTCTCTCCATTATTTTTCTTAGCACAAAATACCAAAAAGAATTAAACGCACGATGTGGTAAACAGGAAAGCAAAGAAGAAAGAACAAAATTTTCTTTTTTTTTTTGAAAATACCAAAGAAAAATTTAAATATGAAAAATTAAAATAAGACTAACTAGGAAACACCAAACTTAATTTTAGAAATTAAGAAAAAATATATTAGTGCTATTTATTATTATTTTTTTTTCAAAAATACTAAAGTAAAATTTAAATAAAATTAAAACTAAAACGCCTAATCTAAGCAATCAAATAACTAATAGTTGTTAATCACTATCAATCCCCGGCAACGGTGCCAAAAACTTGGTGCGGAATTTCTAACCCCAAACTAACCGGCAAGTGCACCGGGTCGTACCAAGTAATACCTCAGGTGAGTGAGGGTCGATCCCACGAGGATTGATGGACTAAGCAACAATGGTTGATTAATTGGCTTAGTTAGACAAACAGAAAAGAGTGTTTTGGTATTCAAAAGCATTAAACAATCGTGCAGAAATTAAAATAGTAAAGTAAATGGGTTGGGAGTAAAGTATGGAGAAGGCAGTTAAGGTTTCAGAGTTATTTATTTTTCCGGATTAACTTTTCTTACTAACTATTTTAATCATGTGGGATTTAATTTATGGCAAACTATATGTGACTAGACCCTAATTCCTTAGACCTTTCTAGTCTCCTCTAATTTTCATCAACTGCCAATTTCTTGGTCAATTAATTTCAATTAGAGGGTGATGATCAAATTCCAGTTTATATGCCACAAAAACTCTAATTACCCAAAAATAAAAGGATTATATGTCACGTATCCCGTTAAATCCAAATAATTAAAATTTAGGAGAATATGTTTTCAAGCTGTTGTTCAAGTAAAGAGCTTTTCCAAGTTATACAAGAACTCAATTAGAACATTGGTCATACTTCCGTTCCACCCAAGTTCATAAAATAAAGAACGAAAACAATTCTTAAATATAAATCAATACATAAATTAAAATAGAAAAAGCAATAAAATCAATCCATACAAATAGACAGAGCTCCTAACCTTAACAATGGAGGATTAGTTGCTCATGGTTCAGAGTAAAATAAGGATTGTAAATTGGAACGGAATAATGTTGTGTTCCGCTGGAATCCCCCTGTTGGAATCCCCTTTTATATCTAATCCTAATTAAATTTAAAATCTATCTTCTAAAACTAAAATAATATCTTTTTCTATTTTAAAATAAAAATTAAAGTTTTAATCAGAAATAATTAAAGCAATCAGTATGTCTTCAATTTGATGGATGGGGACCACTTGCTTCGTAGGGTCCACACCTAACTTGGAGTGGCATAACCATTCTTGTGTAAATCTCCCTTGAGTCTCTGCTATCCCCTGGCTCTAGTCTGTGTTTCTAGGCTGAAAACTGGGTCAAAACTTGGCCTGAAATCGCCCCCAGCGTTTTCTGCGTTTTCTGCATGTTGCGCATGTCACGCGTACGCGTCGATGGCCTTTTTCGCGTGTCACGCGTACGCGTCAGGTACGCGCACGCATCGCTGAGCAACTTTGCTTTTTACACGTACGCGTCAAGTACGCGCACGCGTCGCCATGAATAGCTCCAAATCACGTGTACGCGTCAGGCACGTGCACGCGTCGCTCCTCGCTGGTCAGCTCCTTGGTTTCTTCTCTTTCTCTGCAGAAATTCCATCAAATTCATCCGAATGCTACCTAAAATAAACAAAATTGCACAAGACTCAAAGTAGCATCCATAGTGGCTGAAAGATAATAAATTCTTGATAAAACTTAACAAATTAAATGCAAATTCACTAGGAAAAGATAGGGAAGATGCTCACGCATCACTCACGGACGAGGTCGTACTCGTATACGGAGAGATTATGAGGGTAACCCGTCGATGGACAATCACGCTGAACTCATGGCAGCGATTACTGACTTAGCTAACACGATTCAAGCAAGCACTGCGATGACTACTCATGCTATTCGGCGAACAAGGCAATCAGCCAGAAGCGAAAATGAAGAAGGTGCTGAGGACAGCTTAGATGGTGTTTCGAGAACTCTAGCTACTTTTCTGAAAGTTGACCCACCGGTTTTCAATGGATCGACAAATCCTATTGAAGCAGACAACTGGTTCAAAGCTATGAAGTATGCATTACAGACTCAACATGTCCCAAATAATCAGTTCGTAAAATATGCAGCTTATCAATTAGTGGGAGAAGCTCAGCATTGGTGGCAAGGAGAGTGTCGATTCCTGCAACTACAGGATATGGATATTCCATGGGAGCTATTTCAAACTGTTTTCTACAAGAAATATTTTCCTGAGTCAGTGAGGGAGGCCAGAGAGTTAGAGCTTATGCAGCTGAAGCAAGGTTCAATGTCTGTGGTCGAGTATACGTGTAAGTTCAAGGAGCTATATAGGTTCTCAAGGGTATGTCGAGGAGCCCCTGAGTCCTATGAGGGTTGGAAGTGTGAAAGGTTCCAAGGAGGTCTGAGTGAAAATATTATGAATACTGTGACTCCATTAGAGATTCGAATATTTTCTAATTGGTGAGCAATTGTTGAAGATTATGCCAAGAAGACGGCTTTGGTGAGAGATGATCAGGGCAGTACTAGTAGTAGGGGTCATGGGAAGTATGTTCCGTCAAGAGGCCAGAACTTCAAGAAGGGTAGACATGCCCCTCAGCAATCTCAAGTTCAAGGACATATCGGAGGGATTAACCATGACCAGTATCACTGGGCGAGAGGATGAGGTAAGCATGCATGGGATCAACAAGAGAAGTTAAGGTGTCTGAGATATGGAAGATACCATCCGAAAATGTCGTGCATGGCTGGGTTCAGTGGATGTTACCACTGCGGATTATCAGGGCATATCTCTACATATTTTTCCTACAAGAAGGACTAGGGTGCGAACCGGTCTCATCGACGAAATTGAGGATCTTCAAATTAAAATGGATAATCGAGTTTTAATCACATTGTAGTAGGTTGTAACTCGACTCTTCTTATTAACTTATGATGGGGTCTTGAATTTAGAACTAGCAATATTAGATTGAACATCAGGTTTAGGACCAGAGTTTAGCTTAGTTTTATTTTATGGAACGTTGTCGTTAGGGCTGGCCAAACTTAGCATCGGAGGAACTAACGGGAGAAGATAATTCGGGTGGACGCAACCAAGCAATTCGAGTTCTCAGTGACAACTAATTAAAGTGATGCAGCAGAAAGCGTGAGGGAGTACGGACACGGTAGGATTATGAAAAGTGAATTACTTTAACGACTTAAGTTAGGTTGGCAATATTAAGTAGTGGATCACTTCGTGGAAGGAGGGACAGTTGTAGCTAAGGGTTATATACTCTTGGCGGTGAAAGCGACTTTGCATGAATTACTGACGGTTGAACAAACTGACTGTGAAGAACAAGTATCCGTTGCCGAGGATAGATAACTTAATGGATTAGTTGTAAGGAGCCAGAGTGAACGAGGATGGCAATGGGAGACCTAATACGAGGGGGATTACCAACACATGCTTGTGACTCGATCTGTCTTTCTTTAGTAATCCACATTAAAATACTTTATTTCATGATCCTTCTTGATAATTGATTTGAACGTTTCCCTAAATCAAACCCTTGCTTACATGTGTTTTTGCACGAAACTCGTATCCCTTGACATGACCCTAAATCTGTTTTGACCCAATCAAGTGTGAGGAAGATTACTGTTAAGATAAACCATCAACAGAGACATACTTTGATTCAATGTGCCTTATTATTTCTTCCAAGGATTCGTAATTTGGAATCCCTTTCTTGAGGTGCACTCTAATTCTCTTTCTGGTGCATTTTCTTATTTCCTACAACCTTGTCTGATCATAATACCATGTATCTCTTCAATTTCTTACGAATAGCATTCGAAACTGCTTGCTCTCTTTTGAGCTTGGTATCCCTTAAGATAACTTGACCTCATTTTGACATTGTATACAATCCTTAAACGCAACCATTGATATGTTAGTTCCTTAGGACACGAATTATAAACCCAAAGGACGAAACTTGCAAGCGTACGACATCGCGAGGAGTGGTGAAGTTTTACTTTTACAAATGACGTTACCTATAATTAAATTGACACACAAGGCAGCCCCATTGGTACGAACGTCAAACTGTGGAGAAACTTCTCAAGGACTTGAAAGAAAGATTAATTACAGAGCTAAAGTTTGTGTTGCCGAAATCCCGTGAACCAGTTAGAACTACGATTCTGAGTTAAGTTATCACCCAAAAATTTTTGCACTAGGTGTCTACGTGTATATTATAGGGTGATTAATATAACGTTTGGCACAAGGTGGATTATTGATTGCAGAGGTAATTAGAAAAGGAAAAAAATAAGTGAGAATAAATTTAAGCTTGAATTTTTGGTGGAATTTTAACATTTGATTTTTGTTATGATGGGTAGGAATTCATTAGTTGTTTATTATGTCTAAGGGAGGTTGAATGGTATACATTGATGAGGTTGTAAATGAATTGAATAATTAGATGCGAAACAAATGGTATAGTGGAATTGTGGATCTTAGGATTTTGTCAACTGACTAAAGAAAATTGAGAATAGAATATTTTAGGTGTTAAAATGATTGAGTGTGTTATGAGTGTGATTGAGTGGATGGTATTGAAACTGTGGTTAGTATAATAACTGTTGTTATGCTTTGAAAAGTTGAATGGTTGGAAGTTGATCGATATTGTACTTGGAGCTATAGAAAATTGTTAAGATTAGAATTAGGCATAGAGGCCCTATAAGGCCCTAAGTTATGACTTAGTCTTAGAATGAGCGTAAACCCTAATTGGGTCAGGGTGAGGAAGTTTAGAAGTAAGCCTAGGTTTTGTAATCCAATAATGATGTATAACTTGACTGAATAATTGGATTAATTGATTACTTAGTGGCTAAATATTAGAGTGGCGCAGCAGAAGCTTGCGGAATGCAATAGCACATGATACTTGTGAGTAAAGGTCGTAGGACGATGACTAAACATATCTTAGGCTTGAATACTTGAAGATTCTAGTGGGTTAATGTAAGTAAAGGTTTCTGAGAACTAAGTTTAATTGTGGTTGTAAGGTTAGAATGGTTTAGGATAGGTTGTGGACATGAGGGTAGGTGACTAATTTGGATGTGGATGGCAGGTGAGTACAATTGTCGAGTTTGGAAGGTAAAGATTGTGATAATTGAGCGTGGTGACTTTAGGTTTAGGATTGAGATGGGAAATGATTTATTTGAGAAACGGACTTGGAACATATTGAGTTGAAAGGCCGATGTAGTATAAAAGTTGAGTTGAGGGAATCTAAGAGTAAAAAGCATGAGTACAGCATAGGCTTGAATCGGTTAAGATATGGCATTATAAATAGAAATGAAGGATGTAAGCAGGAATCTGAGTTACTATGGAGGGATGACACGAAGCATAGTAAGAGGTAATTTTGAGTTGAGAGAACATTTAATGATGGAGATGGGTAAACCAAATTTTGAGGACAAAATTTCTTGTTTGGTGGAGAGAGTGTAAGAATCGCGAATTAATGATAGAGATGGGTAAACCAAATTTTGAGGACAAACTTTCTTATTTGTGCTTAGAGCTTGTTGGTGGCTGCCCAACACCAAACTTATAATTAATGTTTGGGGGCTCTGCAGAGTGATGAGCGGATAATTTATCCCCTTTTTGGCATTGTTTTTACATAGTTTTTAGTATGTTTTAATTACTTTTTATTATATTTTTATTAGTTTTTATTCAAAAATCACATTTCTGGACTTTACTATGAGTTTGTGTGTTTTTTTGTGATTTCAGGTATTTTCTGGCTGAAATTGAGGGACCTGAGCAAAAATCTGATTCAGAGGCTGAAAAAGGACTGCAGATGCTGTTGGATTCTGACCTCCCTGCACTTGAAGTGAATTTTCTGGAGCTACAGAAGCCCATTTGGCGCGCTCTCAATTGCGTTGGAAAGTAGACATTCTGGGCTTTCCAGAAATATATAATAGTCTATACTTTGCCCAAGATTTGATGGCCCAAATTGGCGTTCAAAGTCAGCCTAAAACATCTTGGCGTAAAACACCCAAACTGGCACTAGAATTGGAGTTAAACGCCCAAACTGGCACCAAAGCTGGCGGTTAACTCCAGGAACAGCCTATGCACGAATAATCTTCAATGCTCAGCCCAAGAACACACCAAGTGGGCCCCAGAAGTAGATTTCTGCACTATCTGCACTTAGTTACTCATTTTCTATAAACCCTAGTTACTAATTTAGTATAAAAACTACTTTTAGAGATTTATTTTACAGTTTTTATCGGAGGAATATCTTTGATCACTTTGATCATAGACCATTGTTCACGTTTGGAGGCTGGCCTCACGGCCATGCCTAGACCTTGTTCACTTATGTATTTTCTACAGTGGAGTTTCTACACCCCATAGATTAAGGTGTGGAGCTCTGCTGTTCTTTATGAATTAATACAAGTACTATTATTTTTCTATTCAACTCACGCCTACTTCTTCTCTAAGATATTCACTCGCACTTCAACCTGATGAATGTGATGACCCGTGACACTCATCATCATTCTCACTTATGAACGCGTGCCTGACAACCACTTTCGTTCTATCTGCAATAGGTTGAGTGTGTATCTCTTGGCCTCCGGGTTCATGACGCATGATTGCCTCTTCTGACAACAGAGCATCCCATTCCGTGAGATCAGAGTCTTCGTGGTATAGGCTAGAACTATTGGCAGCATTCCTGAGATCCGGAAAGTCTAAACCTTGTCTGTGGTATTCCGAGTAGGATCTGGGAAGGGATGACTGTGACGAGCTTCAAACTTGCAAATGTTGGGCGCAGTGACAGTGTGCAAAAAGACAATGGTCTTATTCCGACGCTAGCGGGAACCGACAGATGATTAGCCGTGCGGTGACAGTGCATATGGATTTGTTTTCATCCGAGAGGATCATACAGCTTGCCATGGAAGGAGGTAACGCATGATTGGAAGAAGGCAGTAGGAAAGCAGAAGTTCAGAAGCAACAAAGCATCTCCAGACGCTTATCTGAAATTTCCACCAATAAATTACATAAGTAACTTTATCTTATTTTCTGTTTTATTTATCTTTTAATTATCAAAACCTCATAACCATTTGAATCCGCCTGACTGAGATTTACAAGGATGACCATAGCTTGCTTCAAGCCGACAATCTCTGTGGGATCGACCCTTACTCACGTAAGGTTTATTACTTGGACGACCCAGTTCACTTGCTGGTCAGTTACACGGAATTGTGAAGAAGTCTTGAAATCACGTTCTTCCACACCAAGTTTTTGGTACTATGGCCAGGGAATGAATAATCACGATTTCGCATACCACAGAGCTCTACACAGAAAGAGAGGGTTGGAACACTAGCTGTTGCACAGTTATCTCTCTTTTATTTGAGGGAGAATTGGGATGAGGCATCTTGAACAAGATGTGGCCCTCCCCTAGTTGTAGAGTTAGTTCTCGCTTAGCCATATCAATGATAGTATTGGCAGTGGCTAGGAAAGGTCTTCCAAGGATGACAGAATCATCCTCATCCTCTCCAATGTCCAAGACTATGAAGTTTGCAGGGATGTAGTGGTTTTCAACCTTCACCAAGACATCCTCTACTAAACCATATGGCTTCTTCATTGTCTTGTCTGCCATCTCTAATGATATGTTTGCAGCTTGTACCTCAAGGATTCCCAGCTTCTCCATTACAGAGAGTGGCATGAGGTTGATACTTGACCCTATGTCACACAGAAACTTTTCAAAGGTCATAGTGCCTATTGTACAAGGAATCAAGAAGCGTCCAGGATCTGGAAACTTCTGAGGTAGCATCTGCTGTACCAAAGCATGGAGTTCTTTTGTAAGCAGTGGAGGTTCTTCCTCCAGAGGCTTTGTACCAAATAACTTGGCATTCAGCTTCATAAGAGCTCCTAGGTACCGAGCAACTTGCTCTTCCCTAGTGTCATCATCCTCATCAGAGGATGAGTAGTCATCATAACTCATGCACTGCAGAAGTGCATGCAAAGGAACCTCAATGGTCTTTATGGTTTCCTTTGGTTCTGGAGTAGAGGGTTCTTGAGTGAGACTTAGGCACTCAAAGGGTGTGCTTTTACTGGCGTTCAACGCCAGCTCTGATAGCTCTTAGGGCATTGAACGCCCTTGCTGTCCACCCTTACTGGCATTAAACGCCAGTTCTTCTAGTGTTTTGGGCGTTAAACGCCCAGCAGGGATGTCCTTGCTGGCGTTCAACGCCAGCTTCCCTCGGTGTGTGAGCGTTGAACACCCAATGATGGGTTCCTCACTGGCGTTTAGCGCCAGAATGGCTGCATGGTTGGGCGTTGAACGCCCAGTGAGGGGTTCCTCACTGGCGTTCAACGCCAGAAAGCCTGCCTGATTGGGCGTTGAACGCCCAGTGAGGGGTTCCTCACTGGCATTCAGTGCCAGGATGACTGCCTGTTTGGGCGTTAAACGCCCAGCCAGTGCTCCCTGGCTGGCGTTCAACGCCAGCTCTGCTGCCAGGATGGGTGTTGAACACCCAGTGAGGGGTTCTTCATTGGCGTTCAGCGCCAGGCTTGCTGCTAGTTTGGGCGTTGAATGCCCAGTGATATGTTCTTCACTGGCGTTCAACGCCACCACAATCTCCTCTAATTCGGCCTCTACCTCCATGGTTATGGCCTTGCACTCTTCTCTTGGATTCACCTCAGTGTTACTGGAAAGAGTGTCAGGAGGAGTCTCAAGGATCCTCTTGCTTAGTTGACCAACTTGTACCTCCAAGTTTCTAATGGAGGACCTTGTTTCATTTATGAAACTATGATTGGTCTTGGAGAGGCTGGAGACTAGAATGACTAAGTCAGAAAGGCTCTGCTTAGAAGTATCCATGTTCCCTTGAGAAGATGGGAATGGTGGTCTGTTATTGAACCTATTCTGGTTCCTTCCACCTTGATTGTTATTGAGACCTTGCTGAGGTTTCTGTTGATCCTTCCATGAGAGGTTAGGATGATTCCTCCATGAAGGATTGTAGGTGTTTCCATAGGGTTCTTCCATGTAATTCACCTCCTCCATTGTGGGTTGATCAGGATCATAAGTTTCTACTCCAGAAGAAGCTTTCTGAATACTGCCAGCTACAGTTTGCATTCCAGTCAGATGCTGGGAGATCATATTGACCTGTTGGGTTAAGATCTTGTTCTGAGCCAATATGGTATTCAGAGTTTCAACTTCATGAAATCTTTTATTCTGAGGGATCCCATTATTTACATGATTCCTCTCAGAAGTGTACGTGAATTGGTTGTTTGTAACCATCTCAATGAGTTCTCTTGCTTCTGCAGGTGTTTTCTTCAAGTGGAGTGATCCACATGCAAAGCTGTCCAATGAAATTTTGGACATCTCAGATAGACCACCATAGAACACGCCTATGATAGACCATTCTGAGAGCATGTTAGGAGGACATCTCCTGATCAATTGCTTGTATCTTTCCCAAGCTTCATAGAGGGATTCACCTTCTCTTTGTCCGAAGGTTTGAACTTCCACTCTAATTTTGCTCATCTTTTGAGGGGAAAAGAACTTAGCCAAAAAAGTATTTACCAGCTTTTTCCAAGAGTTAAGATTCTCTCTAGGTTGGGCATCCAACCATAGCTTAGCTTTGTCTCTTACAACAAAGGGATAGAGCATCAACTTGTAGACTTCAGGATTAACTCCATTAGTCTTTATAGTATCATAGATCTGTAAGAATTCAGCTAAAAACTTATGTGGATCTTCCATTGGAAGTCCATGGAACTTGTAGTTCTGCTGCAGAAGAGAGACTAACTGAGGCTTAAGCTCAAAATTGTTAGCTCCAATGGCAGGTACAGAGATACTTCTGCCATAAAAGTCAGAGGTAGGCATGGTGAAGTCACGAAGAACCTTTCTTGCTTCCTCTTGGGTTTCGGCCATGTCTCCTAGTTTTTGTTCAAAATTTTCTGAAAGGTTTCTTCCGGAGTGTTATGTTTTAGCTTGTTGTAAACGCCTTCTTAGAGTCTTCTCAGGTTCAAGATCAGGAGTCAATGGGGGTTTTTTATCCCTGTTCTTGGTCATAAATAAGAAAAGAAGAAAGAGAGAAAAGAAGGAAGCTTTTTGTGCTACTTGGACCAAAGAGCTTCTAGTTAGATGTGAAGAAAGAAGGAGGAGATAGAAAAGTGAATATGGAAGATGAGAGAGGGAGAGTAATTCGAATAAATAAAAGTGAGAAGAGAAGAATTAGAAATAAAAGAGATAAATAAGAATTAAAATATTTTTTTATTTTATTTGTTAATTAATTTTGAAAATTAAGTTAATAATTTAAAAAGAATTAAATTTTAA
Source organism: Arachis ipaensis (assembly GCF_000816755.2). Classification (NCBI taxonomy): domain Eukaryota; kingdom Viridiplantae; phylum Streptophyta; class Magnoliopsida; order Fabales; family Fabaceae; genus Arachis; species Arachis ipaensis. The sequence continues at coordinate 33,738,522 of NC_029793.2, read as the reverse complement.
ATGTTGATTTTTGAAAAAGAGGAAAGAGAAATAGAAGAAGTAATTTTTGAAAATTGAGAGGGAGAAGAGTTAGTTAGGAAGTTTTGAAAAAGAAGAGAGAGAAGAGAAGTAATTAATTAAGAAAAGATTTAAATTTTAAAATAAGATAAGGGATAAGATAAGAAAAGATTTGAATTTTAAAAATTTGAAACTAAAAAGATAAGAAAAGATAAGATGAGAAATTAAAAAGATTTGAAAAAGATTTGATTTTAAAATTTGAAGTTAGAAAAGATAAAATAAGAAGCAAAAAGGATTTGAAAAAGGTTTGAAAAAAGGATAAGATTTTTAATTCTGAAATTTGAAATTTAAATTCTTAATTTTTGAAAGTTAAAAAAGATAAGATAAAATTTTGAAAAAGATATGATTTTCTGAAAAAGATATGATTTTTAGTTTTGAAAAGATTTGATTTTTGAAAATTGACAATTAAGATAAGATAAGATAAAAATTTAAAAATTAAAATCTGAATTTTTAATAAAAAATTTCGAAAATATGATTAAAATAAAAATAGAAAAGATTTTTTTATTTTTGAATTTAATGATGAAAGAGAAAAATAAATAAAAGATACAAAACTTAAAATTTTTAGATCTAATGCCCCTAATTTTCGAAAATTTTGGAGGAAAACATAAAGGGATACCAAATTTAAAAATTTTAAGATCAAAACACAAAAAAGACTCAAGAACACTTTGAAGACTAACAAGAACACAAAGAATAAGACTCAAGAATTTTAAAGAACACAAGAATATAAAAAGGACACCAAACTTAAAATTTTTAGAAAATTAAACACAAATTTTTGAAAATTAAAAGAAAATAAACAAGAAGACACCAAACTTAAAGAATTGAAATAAGACTCAAACAAAAAGATTATGTATTTTTTTTTTCATATTTGTTCATCTTTTTTGTCTATTACCTCCTCCTCTTCTTTGTTTTTCTGTTTATGCTATTGTTGCTAATTTTTTCATTTTTTTTTTCTCGTCCTTCCGATATTTTGCAACATTATTTATTTATTTATTTATTTTATTTTTTTTAATATTCTTAAGA
>NC_029793.2:33730048-33737424 GCF_000816755.2 Arachis ipaensis | reverse complement strand
TAGAAGAATGAGAAGGTAAAACAAAAAGAAGAATATAAAAAAAGAAAAGGAGTTTGAAAAAAACATAAAACAAAATACATAAACAATAGGTTAAAACAAGAAAAGTTAATTTTAATTTTAAAATTTAAATTTTAAATTAATTAGGTTTATTCGTGTTTAGTGGGCCTGAGATGTAGCCCATTATTCACAATTTTCGTTGTCTATTTAACGGAATTGAAATTTTAGTTACAAAACATAGAAATTATTTTTTTTTTTGGTGACACATAGAAATTATTTTGAATTGTGCATTTTTTTAGTTGAATAATAATAATGAAAAAAATACATAAGTTTTCCTTAAAAACGTAAAAATTTTGATTAAATAACACAGAAAATAAAGTTGTATAACAAAAAAATTGTTTTGAATTATGCAAATTTTTTAATTGAATTACAAAAAAAAATATAAATTTTAGTTAAAAAACATAAAAATTTTAATTGCATATGGTACAAATTCTCTTGGATTGTGCAGATTTTTTTATCTTATTCTGATTATTCTTCATCTTCCTCCTCTTCTTTTTCTTTTCTCAACACAGAATTTGTGTTTTTCTTCAATAAATTTTCATGTTTACTTTTTTTTTTCTTCAAAATATTGTATTTGCCTTAAAAAATGCATTATCGCAAAATTTCTTTATTTTGTATAAAAAGACTTTTTTTATTTTTTATTTTTTTTATTGTCCTTTATAAAATTTTTAGAAATTCATAAACACAAATAAACAAATAAGAAATGAAGCGGGAAAACGTAGAAGAATGAAAAAGTAAAAAATTTAGAGCCAGTTAGTTATTATCCAACTTGGTTAAACTTGTTATAAAAAAACTTAAGTCGTAATTTATTCATTTATATTGAATACATAAAATCTGGACCACCGTATATCTTTCGCCGTGAATAACAGTAACAAAAATTCGAGCAGGAAAATGATGTCTAACAAAAATAATGTGTTGGCAGAATGCAATTGTAAATCAAGGAAACACTGTTGAGGCAATTAAATAGGAGACAAAAATTTGGTGGCGAAAATGACCAACTAGATATAAGATTCTAATACACAACAGGGGAAGCACAATACTTTTTGGCTTCCCGAACCAAACAAGAAATACATAAAAAATCATAACGAAACGAGGGCCAATATGACAACGAACAATTTAACATCAGCGAAAACATCAAAGCTTCGTCGTCAAAAAAAGCTTACAGGTCACAAGGGATTTGGTAAAACCAAGACTTCAACGTTTCCTTGTAACTATAATAAAGGACAAACAAATAATATTTAGCATATTACAAAGGAAAAACCACAAGACTGAACATCAATTGTATGATGATGATCACTTGGCAGAATGAAGTGCTATCAATTGGCAAAAATATCATGCCACAACCCATCTGACACCATGTGATATGTAAACCGGCCACTGCGAAAACCAAAGCTCGGTCCAGCAACCCTCTATTTACCAAGGACGGACCTTAAAGGACGCACACAAGGAAAGCATTAACTTGACCCAATTGTCGTCCTGTGGTACTGGACGTCTTTAAACCAGCCAAAACTCCTGCAGTTGACAAACTTCTGAATAATGTCTTGAATATTAAAGAAAACGCAAGCCATAAAGAAATCACCAAAATTATCTACTGAAAATCCAAGGATTTACAGATAAGAATAGGGAGAAGAGTGCCATAATGTTACCCAAGAAAAAAACACGAATATCTTCTAACTAAAAGTTGAATCCACCGGGTGGCACAGCAGGACCATCAGAGCCACCAAAGTTGAACCCTGATTGGGAACCATCCCCTGGAGGCATCGTCTCGTCATCTTCCTCCAACCAGTATGTTTCAAGAATCTTCACTGCCTTTTCATAAATCTCTGTGTTATCATGACTCTGGAGGTTCTCAATTTTCTCCAAACCCTCCGCATCATCAATCATTTGGGCATATAGATTCACATCACCAGTATTGCCCATATTTTTATCAGCTTCTCCCACCTTCAAGATGTTTTCAAGTCCTTCCAAACAAACTGTCACAATTCTAGGATCAGGACAGATGAGAAGGTCGCACAAGGGCTTAATACACCCTTGGCTTACCAGGTACCTGTCAACCAAGGAAAATAATCATAACATGATACTAAAACTATCATAACAAGACTGTAACATCCAGGGGATGTTATGATCAAAAGCTACTCTCCATACTTGATTTGTTCGTGAGATCCACCAGATGTAGCATTTGATATAGCCCAAGCAGCCTCTTTCTTGATGTCAAACTCAGCATTTTGAAGAAGGCTGACCAAAGGACCAATAATATTAGACTCAATTACAGCCTGTAATTGAAAAATACAAGAACATATAGTTCATAATTAGAAGAGGATATTATGAATCTTAATTATTAGAACAAGCAAGTGCCACGAAATAAAGAGAGGGGAGCATGATATACCTGAATCTGCTGTTTATTACCAGCTGTGATGTTTGATATGGTCCAACAAGCTTCCTTCTTGATGCTTTTTTTATAAGTATTAGACAAAAGATTAAGAAGGCAAGGAAGAGCTTGATGGTTGATGATAATCTATGGAGAAAAGAATCACATTAAAAAAATCCCGAATAAGTACAAGAACATTTAATTACTGTAACACCAAGTTTAATTAAGCGATTATCATCAGATACAAAATTTGTAGTAGCTTGTGGTCCAAGTTAAGAGTTGGTTGAGAAAGGGCAAAGGTAGTTAGTCTTTTCAGTTAGGTAGTTACTTAGCTATGGTTTAATACAATATAACTATAAATACATGAAGAAATGATGTAAACATTAAGTAAGATCACTAAATGAATCAAATTCAGATTAACACAAGATGTCTCTCTTCTTCCTTCATCATCAATTCATTTCTTTCAAGATCCTTAACCAAGAATCAGATTTCTGTTAGCATAACTGCTTACTGAGTTCTTGGTAGAGTTACAAACTCTTTCAAGTAATGTGGAATAACAGAGGAAGGGGAAACAAGGACATCACAATCAATTGATAAATGTATGTTCTGTCTATGTCCCTCAATGCAGAAAAGCAAAGTGAGGTACTGATCACAACGAAAGAACCGTGACATGTTCTGGAACCTAATACCTGAGTTTGCATATCATCTCCAGTGACAATATTTCCAACTGTTCGAAGAGCAGGAATTAGAACTGAAGGGGATGGGTGCCTGGACAAGAACAAAAAGTAAAAGAAAAGTTAGAATTGACAACAAATGAGATTGGGTCACTAGGACACAAGCATATATATAACTACACAGCCATATGTTTAGTACTCACATTAAAAGCTCAACTAGCCGGGGACAGACACCAGCTTCAATTACAGCTTGAATTTTATCATTTGTACCATCAGAAAGATATGAAAGTGCCCAACACGCATCGGTCAAGACTTCTTCATCATTTGAATGGATAAGACTAGCAAGGGCAGGAAGTGCAGGTTTAACCTGTTTAAAAAGAAAGTGAAATGTACGGAAAAGAAATCAAACATAATTACATAAGTAACTTAGTTAAGTAGAAGTTAGAAATGTTGAAAAATAAAAACTGGTTAAACCAATGATATTAAGACATTTACATACAAGTGCACCGAAATTACATATTAAATGATCTGTAAGGGCCACTCATAAAGAAGACTGCTGCCACATACATAGAAACATTACGACGGAAATGCATGAATTGATTTCTAGAGAACAGAGAAAAAGCAGAGCGAAACTGCTCATCAGATCACAAAACCAACTACAACAAAGTAATGAAGTATTCCAAAAAAATATGAGAACACTCTAATCAATAGGGTACATATATGTACATCTAGATCTCATTGTGATAAAGGACTGTACTACAATATTTAAAAAGGAAAGAGAAGATATGTTGCTACTTTTGGTTTCGATGGGGAAGAGAGATAAGAGAAGGGTTTAAAGTATATTTAATGGACTAAGATTTACACTTCAAGACCTCCATTTCTCTCCGAAACAAAAACTTGCAAACATACCTAAGGACCAGACAATCAATTTTCAAAACTGATTATTCAGAGAGATTAAGGCATTAAATAAACTGTTTTTCACCTGATCAAAAGGAGGCTGTGGCTTGCCCCTGCAGAAGTTTGAAAGTGTCCAGGTAGCATTCCTAAGCATGGAAAGTTTAGCATGTTCATTCAATTGCGCCAACAGAGGAAGCAGAGCACCATGACTGAGTACAAGATCACGGCATCTGGGAGAATCCCCAGCAACATTTCCTAATGCCCACACTGCCTGGAAACCAAAAACAAGTGGTTAAATAAAAACTTTTAACAAAAGATACCATGGATAAATTTGATAAATTTGCATTGCATCGCATTGTCTGCTACATATTAATAATAAATAATAACACTCAGCATTAAGAACTCTCCCACTTTCTTTGTATGCATGAGCACATATATAGCAACATTATACCTGCCACAAGTATCTCATCAAAATCCAGAGGGGAAGATGAATAACTGTATTTCATAATCACTAACGATACCCATTTTCGAGGGATAAAATAGGGAGAAAAATGATTATCATTATGAGCAGGAAAAAAGAGAGTACAGATTGTGGAAAATTTAAGAATTGACCTTCTTCTCTAGCACAGTGGATTGTGCCGAAGCGGGAATCTGCTGTGCTTGGAGACCCTCGCGCCGCTTCTTCTGTAAGCTCTCTTCCCTTCGGTTCTTCCTGATCTCCACCATGGTGTCTTCTCGCCGCCGGCGACCCTCCTCGGCGTCGACAGCCACCTTGTAGCGGCTCCGGCGGACATCGGTCCTTGAGTTTCCGGTTGGGCGATACGACATCGTTTGGGAACAATCAAGAGAAGAGTGAACTGATTAGTAGGGTTTCTTGGAGAGTAGATAAATAGAATCGAAGAGATTTTGGGTTTAAGCCTTAAGCTATTGAAAAATAGGGTTTTCGCTACTGAAGAAATGGCAAGAAGCGGGGGCAGACTGTGTTTGGAAACCAGAAAAAATACAACTCAAGTCAGGAACTCAGGATGCAATTTGTAATGGAAATTTATTTAGTAGTGGAGCACTTTTTTAATTTTGTTGTGATAGGATTTGTGTATAGCATGGTTATTGGAGTGCGGGAGAGTCACCAGGTTTGTGATGGCTGCGTGGAACAAATCGGAGGGTCCCATTACACAAAGCAAAAGATACACAAATTGAATAGTCTGATTTGTATAATATAAGTTATAAGTTATGCATCTTTTATGCGGCGTTTTTTAACCCTAGATTTTGACTTTTCTAGTTTTGTATCTCAATAATGGGAGTAAATTTTTTTTAGAGAAAAAAATTGGATGGTGTGCAATGTTTAATCTAACTATTTATTATTTTTTTTATTTATTTCTCATTCTACTTATAGAATTAAAGGTAAGAGATCATAATGAATTCTGTCAAATGTTAAAAAAATTAAAGAAAATCCATTTCCCTTAACAACATACTTCCTCAACCATTTTTTTTTATTTTCACTTTTCGTATCACTTCTAATCTCACCTTTCTTTTCTTTCCTTGTTGCTGTCGAGATTCAAAAGGAACAAAAAATTGGCACAATCAAAATTTTAACAATGCTAAAGAGACATAAAATAAAAAAAATTAATTGTCCAAAATTTTATATTGTTAATTATCTTAATCATCCTAATTATGTAAGTTTTTATTATTAAATATTTTGATTTAATAATGATAATAATGATAATGTTAGATATTAATAGAAATATTGTTTTATTAATTATTATTAGAAGCTAATAAATATAAATGTGGATTTTTTGTAAAATAGATTTAGTATATATCGAGTAGTTAATAATATAGTTGTTAATATGATTGTGTTTTACTGATTATGGGGTAATAAAAATAATATATTGTTAAATTTAATTTGTTAATTAAATATGGTTATCTTTGTTTAATGTGATATATGGCTATATTTTGTGAGATTTATGGATGTTGATATGTAACCACTTAATGTTGTAACAATCCAACTTCCAACACATCATGATCATACCAAAAGTAAGTCATTACTAACCTAATTCATTTATTATCTATTTAATATCGAGCATTTACGCATTAATCTATCGATAATTTTATTAAAAGTTAAAAACTTTTTCAACAAGAACAGAATAACACATATTCAAGTATTTAATATTAATAATACATTATAGTAATACCTACAAAATCAATTACAGCACCTACTCTCTAAATAAAACTTCAACTAACAAGGCGAAGGAAAAACAAATTCTAGCAACAACTCAACTTACAAACATATTCTTCTATGCTCCTACATTCGTAATAAACCTTCGCACCTATAGCTAAAAGAGATGGAAATATAGGGTAAGAACTACGGAGTCCTTAATAGGGTTGGGTAGGTGCATTTTATATTCTTTGTTATACAGTAATCTCATAATAGAATACATACAATCTTCAATAGATAGCCAACAACAACTAACAACAAGACACATACAAACATAATAAATAAAAGAACACAAAAGTCAATCAATCATATAGCACACACCCAATTACAAAATTACACAACACAAAGATATGCGCAATCAAGTATGATGCACGTCTATCTTATGTAGGCCATGAGCTCATGTGTCGGTTGCCTACCTACTCCTGACATTACCTGGACAGAAGTCACAGATATGACTTTCCAGATGCATACAGTGTGCATATAAGTCTTACAGCCATACCGCATACAATGTGATTTTTAAATATGCTGTAATATACTTACATCTGAAAAATATTTCATAATGTGTAGACGTTCCCACTATACATTTGGCACTAAGACCCAAACAAGGTTGCATATGCTATCATGTGGCAGATGATATTTTAAAGTCTTTTTATCTTTACCCTCTGCTCTCCTGTGGCAGAGATCCCTTTAGTTAATTTTTTTTTTTTCTGTTCTCTGCTCTCATGTGGCAGAGGTTTGTTAGGTTCTTTTAGTCTTTGCTCTCTGCTCTCTTGTGAAAGAAATACCTTTGATACATTCTTTTCTTTTCTGTTTTCTACTTTATTGTGGTAGAGATTCATTAGATTCTTTTAGTCTTTACTCTCTGATCTCCTATGGCAGAAATCCTTTTGATACATTCTTTTCTTTTCTGTTCTCTGCTCTTCTGTGACAGAAGTTCATTATATTCTTTTAGTCTTTGCTCTCTACTCTTCTATGGTAGAGATCCCTTTAATTTTTTTTTTTATCTTTTCTTTATTCTTTTACTTTCTTGTTCTTAATATTCAAATTATCTTTACACTCTTCTCTTATTTTTTTTAAATGTCTTATGAAAGGAGAATCATGGAATTTTCATTTTAACTTTGTATTTCTAACACTTATAGAAAATCTTATTATGTTATCTATGTTATCT
>NC_029793.2:33728029-33729914 GCF_000816755.2 Arachis ipaensis | reverse complement strand
CAACTTTTATAAAATATCCGATTTACTCCAAAATTTTTACTTTTTACTCAAAGTACCCCCAAAACTTATATAATTACTATTTTTTAACCCTTGTCTTTTATCAAACTACATTTTCATATTCAAAAATAATATTTGTGTTGGTGACAATCATTCTTTTCAAAATCAAAATCTTCTCTCATGATCTTTCAAAATATATACTTGATTTTAAATCTGTTTTTGAACTTTTCGGTTATCGATTTTTCACAACTTTTAATTTAATCTTTCAACCACTAAATCTCATCAAATTTATCAATATTCCAAACTTAAAAATAGCCCAAAAATACCCACAATAGATCCATTTTGGCAGTCCCATCAAAACAAACATAAAGCACTAAATTAACAATATTTCATCGAAATTCAAACACAAAATCATTCAATTTCAAACCACAATCATTCAATAAACAATCACATATCAAGAACACATTAAATTATTATAAAATTACTAAATTCTATCTCTAAACGAAATCAAAATAATGAAAACTCCAAAAAAATTTTCTAACCGAACAATTGAAGAAGAAAACATTAGAAATTGGCTATGCTCTCTAAGACACCAATCGGCCGAACCATGCAAACTTGGAAAAATCCCACCATTAACTTCTTTCGAACAAAAGTGACGTCAATGTGTAGAGGATGAAGATATAAACATTTTAATCGAATTAAATTTTTTATTAGAATTACGGATCACAAGAAATCAAGGCCAGAAGTTCAGTATCCAAGAACCCCTATCTTTTATCAAACTACATTTTCATATTCAAAAATAATATTTGTGTTGGTGACGATCATTCTTTTCAAAATCAAAATCTTCTCTCATGATCTTTCAAAATATATACTTGATTTTAAATCTGTTTTCGAGCTTTTCGGTTATCGATTTTTCACAACTTTTAATTTAATCTTTCAACCACTAAATCTCATCAAATTTATCAATATTCCAAACTTAAAAATAACCCAAAAATACCCACAATAGATCCATTTTGGCAGTCCCAGCAAAACAAACATAAAGCACTAAATTAACAATATTTCATCGAAATTCAAACACAAAATCATTCAATTTCAAACCACAATCATTCAATAAACAATCACATATCAAGAACACATTAAATTATTATAAAATTACTAAATTCTATCTCTAAACGAAATCAAAATAATGAAAACTCCAAAGAAATTTTCTAACCGAACAATTGAAGAAGAAAACATTAGAAATTGGCTATGCTCTTTAAGACACCAATCGCCCGAACCATGCAAACTTGGAAAAATTCCACCATTAACTTCTTTCAAACAAAAGTGACGTCAATGTGTAGAGGATGAAGATATAAACATTTTAATCGAATTAAATTTTTTATTAGAATTACGGATCACAAGAAATCAAGGCCAGAAGTTCAGTATCCAAGAAGAACACGTTCACTTTCTCTCTCGGTCTTCTTTCGTTCTTTTTTCTTAGTTGGCTTCGTTGATGATGATGATTAATGAAGGTTAGTGAGGCTTTAATGATTAGTTAACACATGGGATATGTGTCACGATTTGGAGCTGCTGAGTCAGTAGTTTAAGTTATAAATATCTAAAACGAATAATTATGAAAATTGGATATATTAAAACACAAGTAATAATGTATAAGGATAATATATATGAGTTACTAATATAAATGATATTAGTAACTTAAGGATAAAATATATTTGATGAAACATTAGCAACTCTAAACTCATCAAGAAATACCGATAATTACTTATATTGGCAGGTATCGAACTTGATAATAATATTAACTAAACTTTATTTTAATCAAAGCGGGTAACAACAACAACAACAATTTTATCCTTTCTCAAAATATCTCGTTAAAAATTATATTAAAATC
>NC_029793.2:33719597-33727868 GCF_000816755.2 Arachis ipaensis | reverse complement strand
ACCTATTAAAATAGTTTCTAATAAATAGTTCAACCGAATAAAATAAATAATAATTAATTTAAACTTTAATAATCATAAAACCAATTTAATTATTCTTAATAAATTAGTTTCTAAAAATAAAGAGCTCCAATTAATAAAATAAATTATAACTTATTTAATTTAGATTTTCAAAAATGCAGGTCGGTACAAATGCCGCCAAATCGGCACAATCAAATTGTGGAGGGACATTTACAGGAGATTGATTTTTATCAAGTTTCCTAGATTAGAGTAATCCAATGTCAGTCGGTATTGGTTAATACTCTGATCGAAAGATGGCACTCTGAGACTCACACATTCTATTTTTCAGTTGGTGAGTGTGCTGTGATATTGGAGGAGGTGGCAATAATTCTTGATCTTCCAACAAATAGTCTTCCAGTTACAGGACCGACCCTCAATAATTATGAGGCCTTAGAGGCCGAATGCTTGCACTAGTTTGGTGTTACACCTAGACAGATTGTAGAGGAAGCTTCATAAAGTTGACGCACTATAAGAAAAATGAGTTTTAACGACAAACTTTTAACAGCAATAACATAATGCCACTGTTTCTTTTATTTAAGTTATGTTTTTATGGTCATTATATATTTGTCATTAATACTATATATTATAATGATAATTATTATTATTGTCACAAAAAAATACATGAAAAAAGTTTTAAAAACAAATTTTAGTGGCAATTATATAATTGACACTATTATTATATGTTATAATGGCAATTATTATTATTGCCACTAAATTATTATTTATTTTTACTTTTAGTTTTACTTTTTTTAAACTAATAATGGAAATTATGTAATTGTCATTAGAATTTCATTATAATTTTTTATTTATTTCTATTTTTAGTTTTAATTTTCTTGTAGTGTTCATTATTTGATTTTTCGAAGAAAAGAACCCTTGTCTCCCTGATAACCCACTCCCTGAAAAATTTTCCATCGATAACCGCCCACCACCGCCGACACAGGCCTATTGTCATCGCCGACAATCACCACCTATCGTCCTACCAGCACATCTGTCTTCCTGTTTCCATGTTCTGCTTCAGATCTAAGTCAAATCCGCACCAGATCCACCTCAGATTCGCGTTGCTGCTCTAGACATCAAACATTGTTGCCATTGCCATCGCAGTTGTTGTTGCCGTTGCCATTGTAGTCGTTGTTGTTGTCGCCGTCGCAAACCTTTGTTGCTTCCGTTGTCACATTTTCCCTTCGTTGACTCCATTGACTCCACCGCATCAATTCATTGTAGCAAGTAACTCTTATGCGTATTCTCTTTACTTTGATCCATCTCTTTTTATTTTTATGGGTAAAGTATATTTTTTGTCCTTGAAGTTTGGCAAAAATTTCAAAAATACTCCTAAATTTTATTTTGTTTTAATTTTATTCCAAAAGTTTTCTATTTGCATCAAATATACCCCAACGGCTAAATTTTCAAAAAATATAAGATTAATTTAACAATAATGCATAGAAATTATGCTTGATTTGTTTGTATTGAGGGTTGTTCTTATGAAATTATTATTGAATTTGTCTTAAATTTTTTAAAAAGTTAGCCATCAGGGGTATATTTGATGCAAATCGAAAACTTTTGGGACAAAATTGAAACAAAATAAAACTTAGGGGTATTTTTGAAACTTTTGTCAAATTTTAGGGACAAAAAATATACTTTATCCTATTTTTATTTTATTTTTTCCTATGATTTAATTTGTGTCTTTGCGTTTGTTTGAAGTGAAAATACACACTCTCTTTGTTCTCACTATTCAAATTTATAATGTGTTTAATTGCTTCATTAGTTTAGTATAATTTCATTTCTCTTCTTTCTATAATGTGTTTTGATTAATATAGTTACTGTTTGAATTTGTGGTTTTAGATAACTGTGTTTAGATGTACTTACATAGATGTTTTCATCTAACTGTGTGTGTTTGTATGTGTGCTTTTATAACTTTGTCAATGAGCTTGGCTTATCAAATGGTACAGTAAGTTGAATAATAGTATAGTAGTAAGTAGTAATAACAACAAATTAAAGCATAAGAAAAACTCTTACGAACTGAGATAGCAAATTTATACTTATTCAAAGCAACTAAAAAGGTACCTAAAAAGGTTCGCAAACCAAACAAGTAGCAAAGAGGTAAACAAATAAAAGAATAAAAGAAGCATGTATTCCTCAAAAACACTCATGGATTATGAACAAAATGAATAAAATATATGTACTATGGATGATACAGATATCTTAACACATATTCTTCGTCTCTATATATCTTAATTTTCTCAAAAAGAAAAATATGAATATAATGTATGAAAAATGATTTGCGAACAATGAAACCTATTTTTGTTTTGTGCTAAAGGCTCTTTAGTTTTTTAGATTGAGCTATAGGAGTTGTGGCATATGAGTCAGTTTTTAGCACGGGAGGTCGTGTCCTTGACTCTTATTGCAGTTGTTTGAGTCCCACCACTATAAAAGCGTTAATTTGCACTCAAATTTGGTTGAAGCCTGCTAATATATTGGTTGAGCTTGATGAAGGAGATGCTGCTGTTGATTCAAGTATATAATGAATTGGTTCATTTATATTTTATTAATTATTATTCATTTTTTGTCTTTCATTTTAGAGCATTGACATACCATGACATATTTTGTTATTGTTGAATTGAATAGAATTTTTTGGAGTTACTAGTGTTGGAGATCCTGAAGTTCAAAGTGGAATGCAATCTCATCAACCATCTTAGGTATTCAATAATGATTGTATTGGTATATAATAATTTATTATTCTAACATGTTTTACTAATTTTTCTCACTTGTTATTTCTTAACAGGAATAAATTGAATGCTTGCTGATATAGTGTCAATTGAAAGACTGGAAGGGATATGTCAATTGGAACTTGCTGAGTTGCTGTTTTAGTGTTTTTAGTATGCTGAGATTGCTGTTTTAGTATGATTTAGTGTGCTAAATTGCTGAGTTGCTGTTTTAGTTTGTTTTAGTATGTTAAATTATTGACTTAGTGTGTTGTTTCACTAAGTATTGTCATGAATTTTATGATATTTTATTTTTAATTGCTGAGTTGATGTTTTATTTTTAATTTTTAATTTTATGATATTTATGGACATCTTTTGCAAAAACAGCCAAAAACAGGGCCTTGAAACAAATTTTTTATTACACGGATATATCCGATTTCCGATCCGATCCGACCTAAAAAAACGCGGATATGGTATCCGATCCGATCCTCAATTGAAAATATCAAAAAGAAAAATAATGAAATTGAAAGATACATAGAGTCATGGAGAGCTATATAAAAAAATTGGAGAATTTAAAATTTACTTTTTGATGAAGAGAAGATGACCATTAGACAAGGAATAGAAAAAGAAGGTTGAAAATATAAAAATAAGAAGAGAATTTAAGAGAATAAAGAATTGACGGTACAATAATTAAATTTGATTAGGTTAAATAATAGTCAAAATAATAAAAAAATAAAAAAATAAATTTAAAACTTTAACTAATTGAATTTATTTTATTTGTAATGGGGTCATTTAAAATTTGAAATGGGAGCATATTATATATAACTATATCTTTTAAAACAAAAATTAAAAACATCATGGGACAAGTGCCCCCTCATTTGTATGCTTGGATCCGTCCCTCAACAGCTTGATATGTAAACAGCAACTACAAAAATAACAAAGCACCATTGTAACTCAACCTCCATTAAATAATTCCTAATTCACCTTCAATGCAATCCACAAACAGTTACTGACCTTAAAAGAAACCTCAATAACTGCTACAACAACAACAAAATTGAAAAAAGAATTCCAACAAATGCAGTTACAAAACATACTCAATGCAGCAAAGTAATGAAGATTACGCATAACACATAAAAAGCATGACCACTTCATGAGAGATAGAAGCAATTAAAAAAATAAAGCAGAGAACTTAAATAAATAGTATTTGTCTTTTAGAAATAGGAATGGCTAATATATCTCTAGCCATGCAAGAGAGAACACGATACCTCAAAGTCTTTTCTCTCCACCACCTCAATATATCAAATCCACTAAAATCTTTCGCTACTTCATCTTCCAAATACCTATCCATTTTATTTTTCTTCAAGTCACTTAATTTTATCCTCTGAGTTTGCTTCCACTTGCTCATAGGATCTTCAACCGTAATACTATCATTCTCACTCATCTCTACACTAGGATTTGGTGTAGTATCCGAAGAAATGCTAGCATCTTGAGTGTCTTCATGGGGTCGCAGATTCCATATGCTATATTGCTCAAACAATTTAGCAATGATATCCTTCAAATTTCTAAAGATCCTTGAAGATTTCTCACCTTGACCATACATCTCAGACAAAGTAAACTGAATATATTCCAATTTATACCGCGGATTAAGAAAAACAGCAACAAGTAATAGATAGTTCAGAGATGGCTTGTTCACTAAAGTCAAAGGAGTAGAAGTATAAGAATGATCAGAATCATCCCAATACTTATCAAATTTAGCCTTCATCGTTGATGCCTGATGAGCAGATAATTTATGCGCTTTTTGGCATTGTTTTTACATAGTTTTCAGTATGATTTAGTTAGTTTTCAGTATATTTTTATTAGTTTTTAAATAAAAATCACATTTCTGGACTTTTACTATGAGTTTGTGTGTTTTTCTGTGATTTCAGGTAATTTCTGGCTGAAATTGAGGGACTTGAGCAAAAATCAGATTCAGAGGTTGAAGAAGGACTGTAGATGCTGTTGGATTCTGACCTCCCTGCACTCAAAGTGAATTTTCTGGAGCTACAAAACTCCAACTGGCATGCTCTCAATTGCGTTGGAAAGTAGACATCCAGGGCTTTCCAGCAATATATAATAGTCCATACTTTTCCTGAGTTTAGACGATGCAAATTGGCATTCAACGCCAGTTTCATGTTGCATTCTGGAGTTAAACGCTAGAAACAGGTTGCAAAGTGGAGTTAACCGCCAGAAACAGGTTACAAACTGGCGTTCAACTCCAAGAGAAGCCTCTACACGTGTAAAGCTCAATGCTCAGCCCAAGCACACACCAAGTGGGCCCTAGAAGTAGATTTCTGCATCATTTATTCATTTTTGTAAACCCTAGTAACTAGTTTAGTATAAATAGGACTTTTTACTATTGTATTTACATCTTCAGATCATCTTTGATCAGTTTTATGCTATCTTAGACCTTTATGGGGGCTGGCCATTCGGCCATGCCTAAACCTTCATCACTTATGTATTTTCAACGGTAGAGTTTCTACACACCATAGATTAAGGTGTGGAGCTCTGCTGTTCCTCATAAATTAATGCAAAGTACTATTATTTTTCTATTCAATTCAAGCTTATTCCTATTCTAAGATATTCATTCGCACCCAAGAACATGATGAATGTGATGATTATGTGACGCTCATCACCATTCTCACCTATGAACGCGTGCCTGACAACCACTTCCGTTCGACATGAAGAAGAGATAGAATGAGTATCTCTTAGATATCTAATACAGGGGACCGAGTCCGAGATATTAGAGTCTTTGTGGTATAAGTTAGAACCCATGGATGGCCATTCTTGAGATCCAGAAAGTCTAAACCTTGTCTGTGGTATTCCGAGTAGGATTAGGGAAGGGATGGTTGTGACGAGCTTTAAACTCGCGAGTGCTGGACGTAGTGACAGACGCAAAAGGATAGTAAATCCTATTCCAGTATGATCGAGAACCGACAGATGATTAGCCATGCAGTGACAGCGCATTGGACCATTTTCACAGAGAGGACAGGATGTAGCCATTGACAACGGTGATGCCCAACATACAGCTTGCCATGGAAGGGAGTAGGAATGATTGGAAGAAGACACCAGGAAAGCAAATGTTCAGGAGGAACGAAAGCATCTCTATACACTTATCTGAAATTCTCACCAATGAATTACATAAGTATCTCTATCCTAGTTTATATTTTATTTATATTTTTATTATCAATTAGCCATAACCATTTGAATCCGCCTGACTGAGATTTACAAGGTGACCATAGCTTGCTTCAGGCCGACAATCTCCGTGGGATCGACCCTTACTCACGTAAGGTTTATTACTTGGACGACCCAGTGCACTTGCTGGTTAGTTGTGCGAAGTTGTGATAAAGTGTGATTCACGTTCGAGAGCACCAAGTCTTTGGCCTCATTGTTGATGATCGCAATTTCGTGCACCAAGTTTTTGGTGCCGTTGCCGGGGATTGTTTGAGTTTGGACAATTGACGGTTCATCTTGTTGCTCAGATTAGGTAATTTTATTTTAATTTTAATCTTTTCATTTTTATCATTCTTATTTTCAAAAAAAAAATAATAATAAAAAAATAAATTATTCTATGGCTTCAGAATTTTTAGAAAGGAATTCTATAGTTTCATGAAGCATGTTGAAGCCTGGTTGGATGTAAAGCCATGTCTAATTCATTTGGACTGGGGCTTCCACTTATCAGCATAGAATGAAGTTGGATGAAGTATCAGCTGTTGTATGTCTGATTTGTATCTGCTAAAGCTTGGCTGGCCATTGGCCATGTCTAGTGTTTTGGACCGGAGCTTTCACTGAAAGCTTGGCTGGCTAGTAAGCCATGTCTAATTCCTGGACTGGAGTTTTAGACTAACATTGCAAGATTCCTGGAATTCCTATTAAAAATTTTGAAATCCTTATTTAGCTTTTTCTAAATATTTTTCGAAAAATATACAAAATTTTTTTATAAAATCATAAAATCAAAAATAATTTGATGTTTCTTGATTGAGTCTAGTGTTAATTTTTAAGTTTGGTGTCAATTGCATGTTTTTTATAATTTTCTTTAATTTTCAAAAATTCATCATATGTTCTTCATGATCTTCAAGTTGTTCTTGGTAAGTCTTCTTGTTTGATCTTTAATTTTTCTTGTGTTGTGTCTTTTCTTGTTTCTCACATGCATTTTCAATTTGTTAGTGTCTAAAGTTTGAAAATTTCTAAGTTTGGTGTCTTGCATATTTTTCTTTTCTTAAAAATTTTCAAAAATAAGTCTTGATGTTCATCTTGATCTTCAAAGTGTTCTTGGTGTTCATCTTGACATTCATAGTGTTCTTGCATGCATCATTTATTTTGATCCAAAATTTTCATGCATTGAGTTTTTTTATTATTTTTCTCTCTCATCATTAAAAATTCAAAAATCAAAAAAATATCTTTCCCTTATTTTACTTATAAATTTCGAAAATTCGAGTTGACTTTTTCAAAACTTTTTAAAATTTAGTTGTTATTATGAGTCAAGTCAAATTTTCAATTTAAAAATTATATCTTTAATCTTTTTCATTTTTCTTTCATAATTTTCGAAAATTTCAAATTGATTTTCAAAAATCTTTTTCTGATTTTGTTTCATAATTTCAAAATCTTTACTAACAATTAATGTGATTGATTCAAAAATTTTAAAGTTTGTTACTTGCCTATTAAGAAAGGTTCAATCTTTAAATTTTAAATCATACTTTTTAGTTTCTTGTTGGTCAAGTAATCAACTTTAATTCTCAAAATCAAATCTTTTTAAATTTCTTTTTCAAATTTTTTTTCAAAATAAGTTTCAATCACATTTTTTAAAAATTAATTTCAAAATCTTTTCTAACTTCTTATCCTTTCAAAATTTAATTTTCAAATCTTTTTTAATTAACTACTTGACTTTTTGTTTGATTTTAAAAGTTTACTATTCCAATCATATCTTTTTTAAAACTACCTAACTAATTCTCTCTCTAATTTTCGAAAATCACCTTCTTCCTTTTCAAAATTCCTTTTTAATTAACTAATTGTTTTAAATTTTAATTTAATCTTATTTCCCTTTTTAATTTTCGAATTTTTTTAATTGATATTTAAAATAAAAACAAAAATATTTTTATTTTATTTTAATTAAT
Organism: Arachis ipaensis; assembly: GCF_000816755.2. Lineage (NCBI taxonomy): Eukaryota > Viridiplantae > Streptophyta > Magnoliopsida > Fabales > Fabaceae > Arachis > Arachis ipaensis. The sequence continues at coordinate 33,719,962 of NC_029793.2, read as the reverse complement.
TTTCAAATTTTTCTCTTCTCCTTCTTCTATTCTTCTCTTCTTCTACTCACATAAAGGAACCTCTCTACTGTGGTAAAGAGGATCCTTATTATTTTCTGTTTCCTTCTTTTTTATATGAGCAGGAACAAGGACAAGAACATTCTTGTTGAAGCAGATCCTGAACCTGAAAGGACTCTGAAGAAGAAACTAAGAGAAGCTAAAATACAACAATCCAGAGAAAACCTTACAGAGAATCTTGAAAAAGAAGTAATGGCCGAACCCAACAACAATGCAAGGAAGATGCTTGGTGACTTTACTGCACCAAATTCCAATTTACATGGAAGAAGCATCTCAATCCCTGCCATTGGAGCAAACAATTTTGAGCT
>NC_029793.2:33706307-33719583 GCF_000816755.2 Arachis ipaensis | reverse complement strand
AGCTTAGCAAATATAGTCTCTGATCTATCTAAGACCACTCTAAGTTTCATGAATGAAACAAGGTCCTCCATTAAAAATTTGGAGGAACAAGTGGGCCAGCTGAATAAAAGGGTCACTGAAACTCCTCCTAGTACTCTCCCAAGCAATACAGAAGAAAATCCAAAGAGAGAGTGCAAGGCCATTGATTTGACCATCATGGCCGAACCTACAAGGGAGGAGGAGGACGTGAATCCTAGTGAGGAAGACCTCCTGGGACGCTCAGTGACCAATAAGGATTTTCCCTTAGAGGAACCAAAGGAATCTAAGGCTCATCTAGAGACCATAGAGATTCCATTGAACCTCCTTCTGCCCTTCATGAGCTCTGATGAGTATTCTTCTTCTGAAGAGAATAAAGACGTCACTGAAGAGCAAGTTGCTAAGTACCTTGGTGCAATCATAAAGCTGAATGCCAAATTATTTGGTAATGGGACTTGGGAAGATGAACCTCCCTTGCTCATCAAGGAACTAAATGCCTTGGTTCAGCAAACTCTACCTCAAAAGAAACAGGATCCTGGTAAATTCCTAATTCTCTATAACATAGGCACCATGACCTTTGAGAAGGCTCTGTGAGGACGTGTTAGTAAAGGTTGAAGGCCTTTACATCCCTGCTGATTTCATAATCCTAGATACTGGGAAGGATGAGGATGAATCCATCATCCTTGGAAGACCCTTCCTAGCCATAGCAAGAGCTGTGATTGATGTGGACAGAGGAGAGTTGGTCCTTCAACTGAATGAGGACAACCTTGTGTTTAAAACTCAAGGATCTCCTTCTGTAACCATGGAGAGGAAGCATGAAAAGCTTCTCTCACTGCAGAGTCAACCAAAGCCCCACAGTCAAACTTTAAGTTTGGTGTTGGGAGGCCACAACCAAACTCTAAGTTTGGTGTTGAACCCGCACATTCAAACTCTAAGTTTGGTGTTTAGAGGTTCCAACCTTGCTCTGATTATCTGTGAGGCTCCATGAGAGCTCACTGTCAAGCTATTGACATTAAAGAAGCACTTGTTGGGAGGCAACCCAATGCTATTTAATCATATCTATTTTATTTTCTTTTTGTTATTTCGTGTTTTATTAGGTTGATGATCATGTGGAGTCACAAAAACTACTGAAAAATCAAAAATAGAATGAAAAATAGCCTTAAAAACAGCACACCGTGGAGGAGGAGCATTCTGGCGTTTAAACGCCAGAAACAAGCATCTGTCTGGCGTTAAACGCCAAGATTGCATAGCAAGGGCGTTTTACACGCCTAATTAGATCAGGGATGTTAAGTCCTTGGCCCCACAGGATCTGTGGACCCCACAGGATCCTCACCACTTCTTCTCTCCTATTCACACCCTTTCATAAACCTCTTCCCCAAATACCCTTCACCAATCACCTCCATTACTCCCCTAAAACACATCATAACCACCTAAACCCCCCTGGCCGAACATCAACACACCTCCATCTCTTCTTCTTCTCATCCTTTCTTTCTTCTTTTGCTCGAGGACGAGCAAACATTTTAAGTTTGGTGTGGAAAAAGCATTGCTTTTTTTTCCATAACCACTAATGCCTCAAGGGATGCACTTTCCTCCACAGAACTATTGGGAGCAAATCAACACTTCCCTAGGAGAATTAAGCTCCAACATGGGACAACTAAGGATGGAGCACCAAAAGCACTCCATCATCCTCCATGAGATTAGAAAAGATCAAAGAGCTATAAGGGAGGAGCAACAAAGACAAGGAAGAGACATAGAGGAGCTCAAAAGCACCATTGGTTCTTCAAGAAGAGGGAGACGTCACCCTCACTAAGGTGGACCCATTCCTTAATCTTCTTGTTCTTATTTTCCTGTTTTTTGTTTTTTATGCTTATCATGTTTGTCTATGTTTGTATCTTTACTAGATGATCATTAGTGTTTAAGTGTCTATGTCTTAAAGCTATGAGTGTCCTATGAATCCATCACCTCTCTTAAATAAAAAAATGTTTTAATTACAAAAGAACAAGAAGTACATGGTTTCGAATTCATCCTTGAAACTACTTTAATCATTTTTGATGTGGTGACAATACTTTTTATTTTCTGAATGAATGCTTGAACAGTGCATATGTCTTTTGAATTTGTTGTTTATGAATGTTAAATATGTTGGCTCTTGAAAGAATGATGAAAAAGGAGAAATGTTATTTGATAATCTGAAAAATCATAAAATTGATTCTTGAAGCAAGAAAAAGCAGTGAAGAACAAAGCTTGCAGAAAAGAAAAATGGCGAAAAAAAAAAGAGAGAAAGAAAAAGTAAAAGCAAGCAGAAAAAGCCAAGAGCTCTTTAAACCAAAAGGCAAGAGCAAAAAGCCAATAGCCCTTAAAACCAAAAGGCAAGGGTAATAAAAAAAAGGGATCCAAGGCTTTGAGCATCAGTGGATAGGAGGGCCTAAAGGAATAAAATCCTGGCCTAAGCGGCTAAACCAAGCTGTCCCTAACCATGTGCTTGTGGCGTAAAGGTGTCAAGTGAAAACTTGAGACTGAGCGGTTAAAGTCAAGATCCAAAGCAAAAATAGAGTGTGCTTAAGAACCCTGGACACCTCTAATTGGGGACTTTAGTAAAGCTGAGTCACAATCTGAAAAGGTTCACCCAGTTATGTGTCTGTGGCATTTATGTATCCGGTGGTAATACTGGAAAAAAAGTGCTTAGGGCCACGGCCAAGGCTCATTAAGTAACTGTGTTCAAGAATCAACATACTGAACCAGGAGAATCAATAACACTATCTGAATTCTAAGTTCCTGTAGATGCCAATCATTCTGAATTTCAATGGATAAAGTGAGATGCCAAAACTATTCAAGAGGCAAAAAGCTACTAGTCCCGCTCATCTGATTGGAGCTAAGTTTCATTGATATTTTGGAATTTATAGTATATTCTCTTCTTTTTATCCTATTTAATTTTTAGTTTCTTGGAGACAAGCAACAATTTAAGTTTGGTGTTGTGATGAGCGGATAATTTATACGCTTTTTGGCATTGTTTTTACATAATTTTCAATATGATTTAGTTAGTTTTCAGTATATTTTTATTAGTTTTTAAATAAAAATCATATTTCTGGACTTTACTATGAGTTTGTGTGTTTTTCTATGATTTCAGGTAATTTCTGGCTGAATTTGAGGGACTTGAGCAAAAATCAGATTCAGAGGTTGAAGAAGGACTGTAGATGCTGTTGGATTCTGACCTCCCTGCATTCAAAGTGGATTTTCTGGAGCTACAAAACTCCAAATGGCGCGCTCTTAATTGCGTTGGAAAGTAGACATCCAGGGCTTTCCAGCAATATATAATAGTCTATACTTTTCCCGAGTTTAGATGACGCAAAATGGCGTTCAACGCCAGTTCCATGTTGCATTCTAGAGTTAAACGCCAGAAACAGGTTGCAAAGTGGAGTTAAACGCCGGAAACTTGTTACAAACTAGCATTCAACTCCAAGAGAAGCCTCTACACGTGTAAAGCTCAATGCTCAGCCCAAGCACACACCAAGTGGGCCCCACAAGTGAATTTCTGTATCATTTACTCATTTCTGTAAACCCTAGTAACTAGTTTAGTATAAATAGGACTTTTTACTATTGTATTTACATCTTTGGATCATCTTTGATCAGTTTTATGCTATCTTAGACCTTTATGGGGGCTGGCCATTCGGCCATGCCCGAACCTTCATCACTTATGTATTTTCAACGGTAGAGTTTCTATACACTATAGATTAAGGTGTGGAGCTATACTGTTCCTCTTGGATTAATGCAAAGTACTATTATTTTTCTATTCAATTCAAGCTTATTCCTATTCTAAGATATTCATTCACACCCAAGAACATGATGAATGTGATGATTATGTGACGCTCATCACCACTCTCACCTATGAACGCGTGCCTGACAACCACTTCCGTTCGACATGAAGAAGAGATAAAATAAGTATCTCTTAGATATCTAATACAGGGGACAGAGTCTGAGATATTAGATTCTTCGTGGTATAAGTTAGAAACCATGGATGGCCATTCCTGAGATCCAAAAAGTCTAAACCTTGTATGTGGTATTTCGAGTAGGATCTGGGAAGGGATGGCTCTGACGAGCTTCAAACTCGCGAGTGCTGGGCGTAGTGACAGACGCAAAAGGATAGTATATCCTATTCCAGTATGATCGAGAACCAACAGATGATTAGCCATGCAGTGACAGCGCATTGGACCATTTTCACAGAGAGGACGGGATGTAGCCATTGACAACGGTGATGCCCAACATACAGCTTGCCATGGAAGGGAGTAGGAATGATTGGATGAAGACAGCAGGAAAGTAGATGTTCAGGAGGAACGAAAGCATCTCTATACGCTTATCTAAAATTCTCACCAATGAATTACATAAGTATCTCTATCCTAGTTTATATTTTATTTATATTTTTATTATCAATTCACCATAACCATTTGAATCCGTCTGACTGAAATTTACAAGGTGATCATAGCTTGCTTCAGGCCGACAATCTCCGTGGGATCGACCCTTACTCACGTAAGGTTTATTACTTGGACGACCCAGTGCACTTGCTGGTTAGTTGTGCGAAATTGTGACAAAGTGTGATTCACGTTCGAGAGCACCAAGTCTTTGGCGCCATTGTTGATGATCGCAATTTTGTGCACCAATGCCATTCCATTCAACACAAAATTATCACTCGTAATCCATTTATTCAAAGTGCATAAAATCTTACACAATACATGGAAAAAAGTATTTGAAGTGACATTCAAAGAACTAGAGAATGAAAGCGTTGCATGATAGAAAATTTGTAAAAAATGTATAAAGATACGAGCTCTACTCCAATCTTCATCACTAGGAGGCCCCCCATCATCTTCAAGGTATCTTTCAAAATGAGTGATAAACCCCTATTTTATGATTCATCTTGTGCTCAAATTGAGTGTTTTTATCAATTCTTTACCCACTTATTCATATGAATTTCATGGTTTTACTTTCCCTTCCTTATTTTATGATATATGTGAAAAACATGTTTCCTATGCTTTAAAAATATCAAATTTAATTACCCTTCATTACCATTTGATGTCGTGATTTGTGTGTTAAGTATTTTCAGGTCTTATAGGGCAGGAACGACTTAAAGGACAAAAAGGAAACATACAAAAATGGAAGAAAAGCAAAAAAATGGAGTTTTGAAGAAAAGGCAGCTACGCGAACGCATGGATGACGCGAACGCGTGCCTAGCGCAAAATGGCATCGACGCAAACGCGTGACTGATGCGAATGCGTGCCTTGAGCAGAACGCAAATGACGCGGACGCGTGACTGACGCGTACACGTGACAAGAAAGAACTCCAATTCACGCGAACGCGTGACAGATGCCACGTACAGGAATCTGCAGAAAATGCCCCCAGCGATTTCTGGACCCTTTTTCGGCCCAAATCCAAGTCAGAAACACGGAATATAAGCTAGAGAATGGAGGAATCAAAGGGGGACGAAAAGGAGAACATTCATAATTCACAATTTTAGGTTTTAGATGTAGTTTTTAGAGAGAGGTTCTCTTCTCTCTCTCAGGATTAGGATTTAGGATTTCTATTATGTTTAGGCTACTTCTCTTCAATTACAGGTTCATTGTCCCTTTAATTTATTTTCTACTTTTATTTATACCTTTAATTGTTATTTATCTTTTCAATTTGGCTTATGAACCATTCATATTATGATTTTCTTCATTAATGCAATTTGAGGTATTTCAGACTTATGATTGTTTTATTTATGATACTTTCAATTTAATTATTGATTTATTTTCTCCCTTTGGCTTTGGTTAAGTAATTGGTAACACTTGAGTTATCAAACTCAGTAGTTGATTGGAAATTAGGATTGCTGATTGAGTTGAATCCCTCTACAGCTAGTCTTTCCATAGGAGTTGACTAGGACCGAGGAATCAAGTTAATTAGTCCACTTGACTTTTCTTATTTAGTAAGGATTAACTAAGTGGGAGCAATAACAATTCTCATCACACCTGATAAGGATAACTAGGATAGAAATTTCAGTTCTCATACCTTGCCAAGAGATTTTCTAATTATTAATTTATTATTTTTCTCGTCATTTAATTTACTTGTTCCCTGTTTCAAAAACCCAAAAATATAATTTTCCATAACCAATAATAAATACACCTCCCTGCAATTCCTTGAGAAGACGACCCGATGTTTAAATACTTCGGTTATAAATTTTATTGGGTTTTGTTACTTGTGACAACCATATTTTTGTACGAAAGGGTTCTTTGCTGATTTAGAAACTGTACTTACAATGCGATCATATTTTTATGAAATTCTTTACTAGCAGGAAACCAGAACGTCAAAAAAATGGCGCCGTTGCCGGGGAATTGCAAACGTGTGCCTTATTATTGGTTATTGTAAATATTTTCTTTTACCTGTTTATTTATTTTTATTTTTGTTTTTAATTTTTATTAGTTACTATGAGTTTTCACCCCCGTCGCTTTGAGTTTGGTTCTAATAATGTTGAAAGGAATGGAAGCTATAACAGGAACATGCATCAAGGTCAAAACAATCCAAGATGGATAGAGCCACGAGGACCTGATCAACCCTTTAGGCAACAACACCTCCCAACGTACCATGGACGATGACCATTCAACAATGCATGTCGAGACAATAGTTATGGTGGACCCTTCCGTGACAACCAACATCCACCAAATTACTATGGTCAAGAGCCATTCTGAGGTGCATACCAAGATGATAGATATGGTGGACCCCCTCATAGTCACCAACAAGCACCATCATATACCTATAAACCACCTCCTCAACATAGCTTTGAACCACCACACTCACAAGCCCCCTATTACCATTCACCTCTGGATGACCCTAACCCATACCCACCCCAGTTCCAATCCAATTACTTCCAAGAACCACCACATCTCTATGCACTATGTCCATACCCATCAACCCAAGAATCAAGGGAGAAACTCAAGGAAACAGTGGAAAAATTTCATGCAACCCTTCACCAACTGGAGCAAGCGATTAATCAATTACCTTCCCGACGTTCGGACACTCAAGGAACCCCCATGGCTTTATGTGGACAATCTAATGAAGAACGCATCATGAAGGAGATACTAGAAACTCCAATGGGCAGTAAGGAGCATGACTTTGTACTGGAACAAGTGGAGGAAGCTGAAATTATCGAAGAAGAAGAATTGGTTGAAGACTTAAGAGATGCTGAACCTCCATGGGAATCCAGAATTGTGGAGAATTCCGTCAAGGAATTTGCAATTGATGCTAAGGAGGGTAGTGCACAGCCCCCAAAGCAGGTATCTTATGAAGAACTGGACGGAACAACCCAAAAAGCGAGTTTCCTTGATAATGATAATCATGAGTCAAGTTCTCCTAGTAATGAACTTGCATCCACAAGTAAATTCTCTGAGATTGGAGAATCTTCCCCAAGTGAATTCGAAAACGATGCGAAGGTCGACTTCTCTCCACCTCCAACTTATGACTTGAGTGATGAGGAAGATATCAAAGAATTTGATCAAAATGTGGTTACAATTGAAGAAGTTCGCAAGGAAGTGGAGGAATTCACAGAAGAACACAAGGGAGTAAAGCTTGCAAAACCACTAGAAACACCTTTTCCAAGGCCATTACCATCCAATACAAATTTCGAGTGGGTAAAATCCTTAGCCTTTATCTTTACTTTTCAACTTGAATATGGTTTTCTTGAAACAGATGGCCAGCTTAGAGCCCTCTGCGGCTTTAAGAGTAAAAGGGAAGTGGTTTGTGCTCAAAGCTGGTATGCAAGATTCAACAAGGTTCCACACTTCACTTTGAAGTGTAAGGATTGGTTTCGAGTTCGATTGCATGGGTCTCGGAAAACGTTTGGTCATCTTAGTAAGAATACAACTTCCAAACTGCCCGGCTGGAAAAATATAGATCGAGACAAAGGCGGATATAACAGCAAGGTTTGGGATCCTGGAATCTATTCTGATATTCAGCACCCCAAGAGCCTGAAAACCTGTTTGAATTTGCTCAAGGGCTTTACATGCCTAGTTTGGGACCTCAGAGGCTGTTGGCATTCCAAACAGTGGTGGAGATTTTTGGATGAATTCAAGCACAAGCCACCATAGCAGGGAGCTCAACGAATGTCCAACTTAAGGACTTTAACTAAAAGTGCTAGGTGGGAGACAATCCACCATGGTATGATCGTTCCTTTTTCAATTTTGAATTTATTTCGTTTTGTTTGTTTTTAAGTTTTATTTTATTCTATTTTCATTGAACCTGGAATTATTCATGGCACCCACATTATCATTTCATTTTGCATCCTGCATATATAAAAAAAATCACCCTACGCGAGCGCGCAGGCCACGCGTGGGCGTTGACTAGAAATTGGTGTAAAGATCTAACGCCCAGAAAGTTGGGCTGGAATCGTGCGGATGGTGTGCATTTAGCACAAATTGGCCTGACGCGAGCGCATCACTTGCACTACACACATCCCACGCGAAAGCGTGGACGATGCGTACGCATCGCATGGATTTTATGGACCTTATTGGAAATAGAGAGTTGCGCCAAAACGACGCTGGAACTGTGCGTTTAGCACAATTCTCAGCAACGCGTTCATGTGCTTCACGCGTATGCATCACTTACATTTTACCTGACTCACGCGATCGCGTCACTGACGCGTTCGCGTTATTTCCCTTTTCGCCCCAATCACGCGATCGCGTGCTCTACGCGTTCGCGTGGATTCAAAATCACTAACACCCACCCACGCAAAACCCTACCCCCCGCGTCACACTTCATCTTCTTCCTTCCTCCTCTGCACTCTCTCCTCCCTCCTCTGCAACCCACCACCGCCGGCCCACCACCAGCACCGCTGCGCTGCCACCCCTGTCATCTCAATCCCTCCTCGCGACACCCCCCTTCTTCTTTCTCTTCTTCTTCTCCCCCTTCCCTTCTTCCCCTTTCTTCCTCCCCTCCACGACCCCGACCCCACTGCCGCGCTGCCCCGTCACTGAGCCGCCCAGCGCCACCACCACCTCCCAGAACCTCCAGCCAACCACCACCACCCCCATTACGCTAACCAAACTCGCTCTACTTCTTCTACTTCTTAACCAAACTCGCCCCTCTTCTCCCCTCTCTCTCAGCCAACCCCACTGCCGCCAAGGACCGCCGCCTCGCAGCCCTGCCACCACCGCGAAACCCCAGCGCCGCCGTGTCAACCACCCAACCCAACACCATCTCTCTGAGCTCTAATTCCATTCCTCTGCCCACCAGGTTCCGCCAAACAGCGATTTCTCTTTCCGTTAGTTAGTTAGTTTTTCGAATTATGTTCAAATTAGGATAGTTAGAGATGCATGATTGTAGTGGATTTTACGTGGTTATCTAGCTAGAATGTGGTTAGTGGATTTAGGCCTGATAATTGTGCCGTTCTTGCTACCTGTTTTTATTTGATTCGCAATCCTGAATTTGCTGTGATGATGATACTGTTCATATGTTGTTCTTTCATGTTTGATGCTGCTGTTACACTGTTCTTTAATGTTCTTACTATTTGTTAATCTTTTCAGCACTATTTAATGTCATATGAACTGATTCTCTTGCTGTTTATTACCCGGGAACATCTAATTTTAGCCGGAATGCTGCCCAAATTTTTCAGCAAATTGTTTCACTTAACTACCATTCATGAATTGGTTTTGGCAAATTTAAGTTTTGCGCTATTTGGTTTCAAGCTAGCCAATTCATGGATGAATGGGCTTGCATTCTCACTCTTTCTGGTTCCCGGATTACTAAATTGCATTATTGATGATTTCTTTTTCCTTTTGCAAATTTTATAAATTATCATCAATAAACTGAAATCTTTGCTTGAATACGAGTTGATTGTTCTTCAAGTATTTGAATTTATTGTTAACTAGGAAACCCATTATCATGCCACTTACTTTAACTTTCTTTCTACTTACTAACTGCTTTAACTTCCTAACTTTTCTTTTTACCTAACTACTTTAACTTTCTAACTCTAAGGCATGATTACTGTTTTTTCTAATTAACAAGAATTCCACATATCATATATTTTGGATTGTGATTTTTACTCTCAGACCTTTCACTTGCATACTCATCTCATGCTTTTATTGCTCTTTTGCCTTTATGCCTATATTGATAAATCTTATTTGCTTAACTGTTTTTCTGCTTTAATTCTTAAACTGTATCCTGGAATTTCTACTTTTTAGAATGTCTGACCCTAAAAATAAAGGAAAGTGTAACGCAAATACTGGCAAAAGGAAAAGAGATGAATCCTCTACCTCTATTTTGGATATCCTTCACGACGATTCTTGGCAGGAGAAGAACTTTACCCCTCAGGAAAAGGCCGACTAGCTACTACCTACCACAAACCCTATCAAGTTTACCAACAGATACTGTGAGCTAAAGTATCCAGTTTTTGCCACTTCCAGGAACCTATACCTGGAAAGGATCCTCAAAATTCCAGAAGAACTCACACAATACACTTCAGAACAAATTAAACAGAGAGGCTGGTTCTTCTTGGAGAGAAACTTGACTGAGATCAACTCATCATGGTTAAGAGAATTCTATTGTAACTACTTCAAAACGTCCCTGGATGCAGTTCAGCTTAGAGACAAGCAGATTCTGGTTATTGGAAGCAATAGAAGAAATCCTCCAGCTCCTACCTAAATCAGATCAGCCAGATGGTTACCAAAAGACTGAGGAGGATATGCGATTTATGAGATTTGACTGGGACGCAGTAAAGCAGAGAATTGCTATTGATCCTACTATCCCCTGGGTCATGGGCAAATCCGCAGTGGCCCCCAAAGGAATTAAGATCATTTATCTGAATGATGAGGCTCGGCTTTGGCAGCAGATTCTGAGTAACTACGTGATGCCGAGCACTCATGAGACAGAGGTGCCAGCTGCTATGATTACCCTCATCTGGTGTGTGATGGAGGAAAAGGAATTATATTTGCCCTGCTTCATCCGGTATTACATGGCCAGAGTCCATGTCAGAGGCACCCTCCCTTTTCCATACTTGATTACTCAGCTAGGCCGCCGTGCTGAGGTGCCCTGGGAGCTAGCAGATGAGAAGCCAACCGCTGCCGATTGCAAGAAGATCATCCCTCACAGCAGGAAGTTCCAGGCTTTGGGCTACAGACCTCCATTTCTCACTGCCTCTGCTGAGGCAGCCACATCTTTCGCTGCCCCTTCTGCATCCACTGCCCGAGCCGCCACTACAGCACCTCCACCTGCCTCAGAGCCCATCTACCACCTCGTGCATCGACTATTTGACCGGTTGGACCAGATGGAGCGCCGCAACCAGCAGCGATATGAGAGATCTGAGCGTCGCAGCAAGCAACGCTATGAGCAATTAAAGTTGATGATCTGATCTGGCCACCATGACATCCCCTCCGAGCCTGACACCCCTTCTGAGCCATCTGAGGAGGAAGCCGACGATCATGAGGAGGAGGCACACGCAGAGGCTGAGCAGGCAGAACATGAGCAGGCTGCGCCAAACCATGAGGAGACCCATCAGATACAGCCGGCTGACCCAGAGATCCCTCTACAGGCAGAGCCTCCACTTCAGCATGCAGACCCTCCGACACTCATACAGATTGCAGAGCCTCAGACCACCACAGAGACATCTACTGCACATCCTTCCGGAGATGACACTTTTTCACACCAAGCTTGAGTGAGCATCGAGGACGATGCTATTATTTAAGTGTGGGGAGGTCGCCATCTCTGGCGTACTTTATTTTGGTGAACCACTTTTCAGACTCTCTTTTTTCCTATTTTGCTTATTTTTCTGTATTTTTATTTTTATTTTTATATTTTTTATTTTACCTTATCTTAGGTACTTGCACATTTTTTTTACTGTATTTCTGCATTTTACATGGTTTATATATATATCTTAGATATTTAGTTTAGTTGCACTTTTAGCTTATTAAGTTGTGATATAGCAAATATGGATTAATTAGCTTAGTTTACCCTTTTAGCATACGATAATTTGGATTAATTGAAAATAAAAAGACTAAACTAGAGACTTTAGTATAACAGAATCACAACAATCCACACACTGTATATATATAGCAACAAATATGAGTTAGTTAACAACATTTCTTCAAGGAAGAACACTAAGTTTTTAAGAGCCATCCTAGGATTCACATCGAGAATAATGAGAACTCTTGATTTCTACTTGCATGATATACATAACTGATATTTGGTTTTTGAGCTAACGAACACACAACCCGTGAGTTTTTGAGCTTAATTGTATGGTTGCATTCAACCATAAATTTCATTCCTGTGTGTTTCGCCCTTCTTTTCTATGCTTGTAATCTTTACTTTGTTTCAGTCTATATGTCCAGTATAGAATGTAGATACATACCCACATATGATTGAGGCCATCATTTGAATTTTCCCTTACATATCCCAAATAAACCTACCTCCTACATCACCTATGTTAGCCCCCTTGAGCCTTTTAATCCCCTTTTGTTCTATAACCACATTACTTGCCTTAAGCAGAAAAACAATTTAAAAAATCCCAAGTTGAATCTTTGATTAGCTTAAGATAGAAATTGTGATGCATACTAAGTGTGGGGAAACGTGGGAACATGGGTTGATAGGAAATGATTAAATTAATAAAATAATCAGGATTTTGGGAGCATACTCATATGAAACCAAAATAAATGAAAATACCTTGTGCATTGAAAATGTTATGTTTATGTTTCAGAAAAAAAAATTTTTAGTAATAAAGGGACAAAATTTCCCCAAGAATAAGTTTAGTGAAAAATCAATGCACATAGGTGATGAGCGGATATTTTATACGCTTTTTGGGGTTAATTTCATATAGTTTTTAGTATGTTTTAGTTAGTTTTTAGTCTATTTTCATTAGTTTTTAGGAAAAATTCATATTTCTGGACTTTACTATGAGTTGTGCGTTTTTCTGTAATTTCAGGTATTTTTCTGGCTGAAATTGAGGGAGCTGAGCAAAAATCTGATTCAGGCTGAAAAAGGACTGTTGATGCTGTTGGATTCTGACCTCCCTGCACTCAAAGTGGATTTTCTGGAGCTACAGAACTCGAAATGGCATGCTTCCAATTGCGTTGGAAAGTAGACATCCAGGGATTTCCAGCAATATATAGGCTACTAATTTAGTATTTAAACAACTTTTAGAGACTTATTTTGTATCTCATGACATTTTTAGATAAAAACTTTGTATTCTCTGACGGCATGAGTCTCTAAACCCTATTGTTGGGGGTGAGGAGCTCTGCTGTGTCTCGATGAATTA
>NC_029793.2:33705854-33706206 GCF_000816755.2 Arachis ipaensis | reverse complement strand
CAGTGCACTTGCTGGTTAGTGGTACGAGTGTGAAAAGTGTGATTCACAATTTTTGCACCAAGTTTTTGGTGCCGTTGCCAGGGATTGTTCGTGTTTGAACAACTGACGGTTTATTTTGTTGCTTAGATTAGGAAAATTTTTCTTTTTTGGTTTAGAATCTCTTATTATTGTTCTTGGTTAAAAATATCCTTCTTTAAAACAAATGTTACATTTACTGCCCAATTGGCTAGAGCGTTAGTCTAAGCCTGTGGCAGTTTGGTACACTCTTTTTAAAATCTTTTTCAAAAATAATTTTTCTATTAAATCCTGTGCCAAACTTTAAGTTTGGTGTTTTCTTGTTGATTTTTCTGTG
>NC_029793.2:33703955-33705745 GCF_000816755.2 Arachis ipaensis | reverse complement strand
TACTTCTTATAAAATAAAATAAATAAAAAGATAAATCAGTCCAAGTTATATCCATATATCCATCATGGACATAAGTGGAGATGGACAGTCCAGGAGGTCTCTGGGGTCATATTCTAACCCCTCTACTGCTTCATATGGGAGTAGTATCTGCATACCCTCCATTGGAGTCAGTAGCTTTGAGTTGAATCCTCAGCTCATTATCATGGTGCAGCAAAGTTGCCAGTATTCTGGTCTTCCACTGGAAGAACCTACAGAGTTTCTGGCACAATTTTTACAAATTGCTGACACAGTACATGATAAAGAAATAGATCAGGATGTCTACAGACTATTACTGTTTCCATTTGCTGTAAAAGATCAAGCTAAGAGGTGTTTGAATAACCAACCTAAGGCCAGCATAAGGACATGGAAACAGCTGACAGAAAAGTTCCTGAATCAATATTTCCCTCCAAAAAGGATGACACAGCTAAGGCTGGACATCCAAGGCTTGAAACAAGGAGATAATGAACTCTTCCTAAACAACAACCCTTCCATGAATGAAGAGGTTAAAACAGTAACTGCTGAACTCAGTCCTGTAAAACAAGCTGCTGAATTCAATCAGCAATTGGACTTTCTGACAAAGCAGCTAGTCGAATTTAAAGACAGGTTACAAGAGACAAGGATGGCTAATATACATATGGACGAACAGTTTAAGCAAACAAAGCAGTAGCTTTCAAGGCAAATAGCAGAAGAATGCCAAGCTGTTCAACTAAGAAGTGGGAAAACATTAAATACCCCACCTCAAGGCAGCAAAAAGCTAAGAAATGAGCAACCCACCAAAGATTCACCTAAGGACAGTAAGAGCCCAGGGAAAAATAATTCTGGAGCTAAAATGCCAGAAAATTGGTGGAAGGCTGGCGCTGAACGCCCAGACCATGCTCAGAACTGGCGTTCAACGCCAGAAACAAGGCAAGACTGGCGTTCAACGCCAGAAATGGACAAGAATCTGGCGTTGAACGCCCAAAATGGGCAAGATCTAGCGCTGAACTCCCAAAATGGGCACAGTTCTGGCGTTCAGACGCCAGAAGCAAAGAAGGAGCTGGCGTCCAGTTTCATTCCAGCTTCTAACTCTGGCACTCAAGTGCCAGTGAGGGATCAGACACACACAAATGCTGATAACAACCCCTCTAAAAAGGCTTCTTCAACCACTACTGTAGGCAATAAACCTGCAGTAACTAAAGTTGAAGAATATAAAGCCAAGATACCTTATCCTCAAAAACTCCGGAAAGAGGAGCAGGATAAGCAATTTGCTCGCTTTGCAGATTATCTCAGGACTCTTGAAATAAAGATTACATTTGCAGAAGCACTTGAGCAAATACCTTCTTATGCCAAGTTCATGAAAGAGATCTTGAGTCATAAAAAGGATTGGAGAGAAACAGAAAGAGTTCTCCTCACTGAAGAATATTGGAGGATAATGCCAAACCAGTGGTTCAACCACAGAGGCGGCTAAATCCAGCCATGAAGGAAGTGGTGCCGAAAGAGGTCACCAAATTACTAGAGGCTGGGATTATTTATCCTATTTCTGATAGCCCCTGGGTGAGCCCTGTCCAAGTCGTCCCAAAAAAGGGAGGCATGACAGTGATTCATAATGAAAAAAATGAACTGGTTCCTACAAGAACAGTTATGGGGTGGCGCATGTGTATTGACTACAGAAGGCTCAACACAGCCACCAAAAAGGATCATTTTCCTTTGCCATTCATAGACCAGATGCTAGAAAGACTAGCAGGTCATGATTATTACTGCTTTTTGGATGG
>NC_029793.2:33693373-33703884 GCF_000816755.2 Arachis ipaensis | reverse complement strand
TGCCCGTGGAACTGGAACATAAGGCCTACTGGGCAACCAGATTCCTAAACTTGGATGCCAAATTAGCAGGAGAAAAATGATTGCTCCAGCTAAATGAGCTAGAGGAATTCAGATTCATAGCTTTCAAAAATGCCAAGCTTTATAAAGAAAAATAAAAAAATGGCATGACAGAAAGCTGTCATCTAGAATCTTTGAACCAGGACAGAAAGTCCTGTTGTTTAACTCTAGACTCAGGCTATTCCCCGAGAAACTGAAATCCCGGTGGAGGGGGACCATACGTGATTACAAGTGTATCACCATAT
This sequence comes from Arachis ipaensis, assembly GCF_000816755.2. Lineage (NCBI taxonomy): Eukaryota > Viridiplantae > Streptophyta > Magnoliopsida > Fabales > Fabaceae > Arachis > Arachis ipaensis. Next base: position 33,703,582 of record NC_029793.2, on the reverse strand, counting down.
GGTTATGTGGAGCTTCAAGATATTGATTCTGACAAGAAGTTCATTGTCAATAGACAGAGAATCAAGCATTATCTTGAAGGCAACATTGAGCAAGAATGCTCAAGGCTGAAGCTAGATTAAAAGCTCAGCAAGGTCCAGCTAAAGACAATAAAGAAGCGCTTGCTGGGAGGCAACCCAGCCATGGAGCAACAATCCTCTAAGCATTTTTCCCTATTTCTATTTTTATTCTTATTTGTTTATATAGAGTTCATTGGCAACAAGGTAAATAATTATTTACAGAAGACCTCGGCACACAAAACAGAGAAAAAGAGCTCACTGGCAAGAAAACGCCAGTAATGGTAGCAATCTGGGCATTCAACGCCAGAAAGGGGCACCCACTGGGCGTTGAACGCCAGTAATGGCAGCAGCTGGGCATTGAACGCCCAGGAGAGCAGCATTTGGGCGCTGAACGCCCAAAACAGGCAGTGTTTGGGCGTTCAAACGCCAGGACAGCAGGGAGGAGCCAAATTCATTTTTCCACACGTATTTCCATTTTAATTTCAAATTTTATGTTTCAATGCATGATTTTTACATGAACATGTCAAGAACCCTGATTTCTAAAATTCTTAATTTCTAAAAATCCCTCTTTCCAAATTCAATCCAAACTCTTTTCAAAACTTTTCTGAAAACAAATCTATCTTTTTCACTCAAAAATCTTTTCAACTAATCCATATCTTTTTCAAATAGGAGAATCAATAACACTATCTGAATTCTAAGTTCTTATAGATGCCAATCACTCTGAGCTTCAATGGATAAAGTGAGATGCCAAAACTGTTCAGAAGCAAAAAGCTACTAGTCCCGCTCATCTAATTAGAATCTGAGCTTCAATCAAAAACTCTGAAATATTATTGCTTCTCAACCTATTAGTCTTCTATTTTATTTTTCTAGTTGCTCGAGGACAAGCAACAGTTTAAGTTTGGTGTTGTGATGAGCGGATATTTTATACGCTTTTTGGGGTTAATTTCATATAGTTTTTAGTATGTTTTAGTTTGTTTTTAGTCTATTTTCATTAGTTTTTAGGAAAAATTCATATTTCTGGACTTTACTATGAGTTGTGTGTTTTTCTGTAATTTCAGGTATTTTTCTAGCTGAAATTGAGGGAGCTGAGCAAAAATCTAATTCAGGCTGAAAAAGGACTGCTGATGCTGTTGGATTCTGACCTCTCTGCACTCAAAGTAGATTTTCTGGAGTTACAGAACTCAAAATGGCATTGTTCCAATTGCGTTGGAAAGTAGACATCCAGGGCTTTCCAGAAATATATAATAGTCTATACTTTGCACAAGGATAGATGACGTAAACTGGCGTTCAACGCCAGTTCTCTGCCCAATTCTGGCGTCCAGCGCCAGAAAAGGATCAAAAGCTGGAGTTGAACGCCCAAACTGGCACAAAAACTGGCGTTCAACTCCACAAATGGCCTCTGCACGTGACTTGCTTAAATCTCAGTCCCAGCACACACCAAGTGGGCCCCAGAAGTGGATCTCTGCATCATCTATCATAGTCTACTCATTTTTTGTAAACCTAGGCTACTAATTTAGTATTTAAACAACTTTTAGAGACTTATTTTGTATCTCATGACATTTTTAGATCAAAACTTTGTATTCTCTGACGGCATGAGTCTCTAAACCCTATTGTTGGGGGTGAGGAGCTCTGCTGTGTCTCGATGAATTAATGCAAGCCTTTAATCCATGCTCTATTGTTTATTTGCAATTCAACTGATAAACATAATTGAATTCCTGACTAAGATTTACAAGATAATCATAGATTGCTTCAAACCAACAATCTCCGTGGGATTCGACCCTTACTCACGTGAGGTATTACTTGGACGACCCAGTGCACTTGCTGGTCAGTGGTACGAGTTGTGAAAAGTGTAATTCATAATTCGTGCACCAATAGGATAACATTAAAAATAAATTGGTACATGAGTATGTAATACAAAAATGAAAAAATTATGGATAGCTAGGCAAATTTTCAAACTTATGAAAGAGTATGTATATGTTAGGTGAGATCTTAGGCTAATTAAGGATTCAACTTATAGCTCACTTAGCCTTATATATACCCTTAACTTTACCTTGGCCCCATTACAACCTTGAAAAAGACCTCATGATGTTTGTATGTATACATTATATATTTGTTGATTGGTTAGATGAAGAATAAAATTTTAGAAAGCAGGAATAGAAAAGAATAGAGTGATTAACCCCAAACACTGAGTGACTAGAGAGTAAACACAAAAATTCAGTGAGAGTTCAATAGCTCATCTTCATATATCCAAATTTAATTATTTAATTGTCTTGCATTTAGAATAGATTGCATTGCATAAGATTCCACCATTCTAACTTTACTCTTTCTCTTGGATTTAGCATGAGAACATGCTATTGTTTAAGTGTGGGGAGGTTGATAAACCCCTATTTTATGATTCATCTTGTGCTCAAATTGAGTGTTTTTATCAAATTTTCACCCACTTATTCATATGAATTGCATGGTTTTACTTTTCCTTCCTTATTTTATGATATATGTGAAAAACATGTTTCCTATGCTTTAAAAATATTAAATTTAATTATCCTTCATTACAATTCAATGCCGTGATTTGTGTGTTAAGTATTTTCAGGTCTCATAGGACAGGAATGGCTTAAAGGAAAAAAAGAAAACATACAAAAATGGAAGGAAAGCAAAAAAATGGATTTTTGAAGAAAAGGCAGCGACGTGAACGCATGGATGACGCGAACGCGTGCCTAGCGCGAAATGGCATTGACGCAAACGCGTGACTGACGCGGACGTGTTCCTTGAGCAGAACGCAAATGACGCGGACGCATGACCGACGCGTACACGTGACAAGAAAGAACTCCAATTCACGCGAACGCGTGACCCACGCGAACGCGTGACAGACGCCACGTACAGGAATTTACAGAAAATGCCCCCAACGATTTCTGGACCCTTTTTTGGCCCAAATCCAAGTCAGAAATACGGAATATAAGCCAGAGAATGGAGAAATCAAAGGGGGACGAAAAGGAGAACATTCATAATTCACAATTTTAGGTTTTAGATGTAGTTTTTAGAGAGAGGTTCTCTCCTCTCTCTCAGGATTAGGATTTATGATTTCTATTATGTTTAGGCTACTTCTCTTCAATTACAGGTTCAATGTCCCTTTATTTTATTTTCTAGTTTTATTTATACCTTTAATTGTTATTTATCTTTTTAATTTGGCTTATGAACCATTCATGTTATGATTTTCTTCATTAATGCAATTTGAGGTATTTCAGACTTATGATTGTTTTATTTATGATACTTTCAATTTAATTATTGATTTATTTTCTCCCTTTGGATTTGGTTAAGTAATTGGTAACACTTGAGTTATCAAACTCAGTAGTTGATTGGAAATTAGGATTGCTGATTGAGTTGAATTCCTCTACAGCTAGTCTTTCCATAGGAGTTGACTAGGACCGAGGAATCAAGTTAATTAGTCCACTTGACTTTCCTTATTTAGTAAGGATTAACTAAGTGGGAACAACAACAATTCTCATCACACCTGATAAGGATAACTAGGATAGAAATTCCAGTTCTCATACCTTGCCAAGAGATTTTCTAATTATTAATTTATTATTTTTCTCGTCATTTAATTTACTTGTTCCCTGTTTCAAAAACCCAAAAATATAATTTTCCATAACCAATAATAAATACACCTCCCTGCAATTCCTTGAGAAGACGACCCGAGGTTTAAATACTTCGGTTATAAATTTTATTGGGTTTTGTTACTTGTGACAACTATATTTTTGTACGAAAGGGTTCTTTGCTGGTTTAGAAACTGTACTTACAATGTGATCATATTTTTATGAAATTCTTTACTAGCAGGAAACCAGAACGTCAATGAGAATCATCCCTAGCAAGACGAGCAAATGCCTTTTCAAATTTTTCGGCCACTTCCAACATCATATAAGTAGAATTCCACCTCGTCGGCACATCAAGAGTAATCATTTGTCGACTCGTAATGTTTGCCTCATGTGCACACCTCCTAAAGGTTGCTAACCTAGACGGAGATGACTTCACAAACTTACAAGAAGTTCTAATCCTAACAATAGATGACTGTAGATCTTTCAAACCATCCCAAACAATTAAATTTAAAATATGGGCAGCACATCTCAAATGAACGAATTCCCCACCCAACATGGTACAACCATTCCATTCTCGCATGATTTTAACCAAAGTATTCACAGCAACAAAGTTTGCACTAGCATTATTCACAGTTACAGTACAAAGTTTTCGAACTATCATTTTTCCCTTTAACCACCAGTTCACCACTCTCAGAAGAGACACAGATTAATGCAACAAGTTGCTCAGAGAGGCCATGTTTCTCTTGTTCCAATAATGCTACCTTTTTCACAAGTTCATCAACCTCAACATGATATTCATTTGAGCAATTAAGTTACTGTATCGGTTATCCAGTGTAACTTGTTGTTTCTTCTCAACATAGACTTGTAGTATTTGTGTTGTTTAAATTTGTATTATGCGTTATTACTTTTCAAGAGAAATTTGTATATAAATATTTTGAATTTAATGAAATATTTTATTTTATAGTAATTATTTTTAGCAAAGAGTGAGTATAATTAAAAAAGTCTTAAGATTTTAGCGGCAATAGTAATGGCAACTAAAAGTGAATAACATTACAATTTTAGAATTATTTTTAGTGGCCATATAAATTGTCGGTAAATGGATTTTGGCGGTAATAATAATGGCCATTAAAAGTGAATAACATTGTAATCTTAGAATTACTTTTGGTGGCCATATAGATTGCTAAGAAAATGGCCGTTAAAAGTTATATATTTTTTGCGGGTATTAAAAAGGTCTTTACCGGCATATATTATAATTGCCGCTAAAACCTTTTAGTGACAAAGTATAAGACGGCTAATGTATAATTACCGGTAAATATACTAACAACTATTTTATTGCCACTAAAAGCAAAATAAATGACCGCTGAAAGTATTTTTTCTTGTAGTGACGTGGTTTCGAGGATGGAAAGATCGTTTATTTTTTACTGATGATATTCACATTTAGAGGTACGTCAAGTGCGACATAATGTTATTATTTGGAACCATTCTATTTGGAGACAAGTCTGGGGCAGTAGTGCTCTGGATAATCTAGCATAGAATGTCGTTGGTTTCGACTCATATACCCGATAATCTACACCTCTATGGATGGTATAATCTTTCATCGCCTTAATCTTTCATCATTGGTATAATCTTTCATTCGTTGGTTCCGTGCGTACGTATGATTTCAATTCTGTTTTAAATTCATGTGTACACATGGCCTATGCGTATGCAAATCTCCAATTCTGCAGAACTTCAGAATTTCAGTTTTAAAGCCCAGTTTTCAAACCTTCATAACTTTTGCTACAAAACTCCGTTAGACAGTTTTAAAGCTCTTTCCATTATCTTTAATTTAAGATAAATTGCATTCAATTTTGAACTCTGAGCATCAAGTTATTACCAGTTGAAATTGGTCAAAAACTCATTTTTTACCAAAAATCTGGATAATGTCATTTTCACCAATTCTCAATTTAATTCATTTCAAAACCACCCCAAACCAACCTTAAGAATACTCAACCCTCATTTATCAATCCTCAATCACTTTCTAACCATACAAGACCTAAAACACCTAGTTTTCCATCAATTAAATATTTTCAAAATCATTAATATCATTCAAATACCAAAACTCACTAATCCATGTCCACACCAAGCTCAACATCATTCACATAACAGACAATACCATCATACTTACCGAAACTTATCCAAATACGGTCTTAGGCACAAACTCTCACATCAAACATCATTCAATTCAATTTCATAGCTCATCACGAGGTAATCAAAATCACAACATTCATTTACTAATCAAACACAATATTTACACTAGTTCATCATTCAAGCACATCAAAAATCATACATACCACTTCATGAGACTCACATAATCGCCAAAATTATAACTTTCATATCGATATCGATTTATAACAATCCTTGCTAGTAAAATGGTTTTAAAAAAAATCCCTACTTTGTTGACAACGATTTTCCAACACTTGGATTTCCACCCCAAAAGGACCCAAGCGTCAATTCAAGCCTCAACAAAAGCTCTGTAACCACACCAAGCACCCAATTTGCATAAAATCAACTAAGCAACTCTAATTTCACCAAATTCCACATATAGTTCAACTAGGGCTTGCACATAAAAGGAAAAATCAACGAGAAAAGAGTTCTTTTACCTTAATTCACGTGTTTATGGGTCAAAACTTTGCTAGAACTCAAGGTTAAACTTTTCCTAAATATCAAAATCATAAAATCTCAACAACAAACTAATCAAAATGCGTTTTCATTGAAAAAATAGAAAATGGGACAAGGATTTTGAAGTTTCTTTCCACAAAGTTTTAATAGAATTAAAGAGGGAGTCGAGACGAACGCGTAGCCGCAAATAGATCGTCGATCAAAGCTCCAAATTGAGAGATATGTAGATTTTAGTGTGGTGATGAATAGTGAACAAGGGTTTCCTTCTCTTCCCCTCTTTTCTATCCATGGCTCTCTCGATAATGGGGAGAAAATGAGTGCTGAAATGCCCTACACAAAGGGCTTATAAGTCTTGGGCTTGGGCCCAACATGGGCCTGTTTTGTGTTTTTGAACCCGTTGGTCCTATTTTGGGCCAAAATCTTTAAAATAAGTGTCCGATTTTCGTTCTTAAATATTTTTTATGCCATTCGTAAAACAAAGTTTAAAATCTCAAATAACTCATATTTTAATTTTTCAAATGCACCAAAAATCTGGGGTCTTACATCCTACCCTACTTGTAAAAATGTTCGTCCTCGAAAATTAACATAATATACAAAAATAGCACATAGCTGATCACTGTATTAGAACATGAGGAGGAAACATAATAGAGTAAAATTTAATAAAGATGTACAAACGTGGTTAGATGTGCCAAACAGAGTGTCAAATTGCATCTTAAGAAATCTGAGTCAAAGAACTTTGACAGAAACACAAGAAAAGTTGGTATCTTAGGCTGAAACAGGTTCAAGATGAATAAGAGAAGTACAGGGTTCACAAATGATGCCAACTAAGGTCCACAAAGAAAAGCGAATGCAATACATGAAGCAAAAGAACCAATCACTTTTCAAGAAAAGGCAGTGAAACAAGAAATTCCAAGACAAATAATGGAGGAATAAACAATCCGTGAGATCACACGGAACGATCTAGGCGCATTCGTCATCTCAAACTAATCGAAAAAGAATACCTAACATTTTCAAACCCCGTGATTCACATAACATATTACTCATATATTGTCTATGATAATCCATTAGTGTTTCCAAATACACAGATCAATAGTATTATGTTGGACAAATTGAATACCATGAAATGTGCATGGTAGACTAACAGGGTTAATCAGTAGATAGTCACATGCATAACGCTCTAACTCTCATCCTCTGGACAAGACCTACAACATGATAGACGTTCAGAGTATGCAATTGAAGCATAATTAGTCTTTTCCTCAGGCTCTACAGAAAAGACTACTCTGATACCATAATGTAACATGCATCCTTACTACCAGAATGTCACGGCTTCTAGCTCAAGCATATAATCTATCTCACTCAAATTATCATAATCCAAACCAACGAGTCCCAATCACACAGACAGTCAAACAATCACGTATAGAGAGCAAGTATGACAAGTAGCACAATTAGCAATTAACATGATGTCAATTAGGCAATCCCAAGTAATTATGCAGACCCAAATGAAGTATGATGCATGCCTGTCCTATTGGCCGTGAGCTCACGTGTCGGTTAAACTGCCAGGATCCGACACAAATCCAGTTGGCATCTCCCGGATCAATCTCTCTGATGCGCATTTCCAGGAGGAATAATTCCGAGTGAGAATGTCCTACTACCTTCTCCTCGAGGTATACTCAGGGGGAAACATTATGTGGGAGAGTGCCCTACCACCTTCCCCTGGATGCCGTAAAATTTCATAGGATAGTGCCCTACCACCTTGCAACTAGAGAGAGATGTGGGAAAAATATTTCGAGAAAGAGTGCCCTACCACCTTTCTCACTTTCAGCATACACAATTAAAAGAGGATGTGGGAAAAAACATTCGGAGGGAGAGTGCTCTACCATCTTTTCCACTCCCAACCAACAATCAAAAGAGGATGTAGGAGAAAACATTCGGAGGGAGAGTGCCCTACCACCTTTCCCACTCCCAACCAACAATCAGAAGAGGACGTGGGGGAAACATTCCAAGAGAGAGTTTCCTACCACCATCTCCACTCCCAAATCACAATTGCATCCCCAAGAGGAATAATTTCAAAGGAGAGTGCCCTACCACTTTCTCCTGGAGGTAGTGCCACATTAATACGCAAGTGGGACAAACCTTCGCCCTTGCCAATCACAGTCATTTGGACGACAATCAGTCAACATTAATGTCTTTAAATCAATTTCATAACCATTAGATTCATTAATCATAACCCTTTGTTCAACTTCTCAAACTTAGAGTCATTAACTCCAATTCTCTGTCAGTTTATCAATTTCATTATCTCGTGAACGGGATAATACTACCGTCCTCACCACCGATGGGACGAAATCACCAACCCCGCAACATTCTCAATATTCCCTTTAGAAAGTTTCGAATGGAAAACTTAATTCAATTTTATTAAAATCCAACCCCAGTGTATATAAAGTTTTAAAATAGGTTATCAGAGTTTATATGGGGGCTGTAGGGGTTTACAAACTGGTTGGATAGGTTAAACAGTTCAAAAATAGAAATTTCAAAAAATCATTGCAGTTGTGTGTACGCATGCCCTGTGCGTACGCGCAATTTCAATTCTGTTTTAAATTTAGGTGAATGCATGCCTTGTGCATACGTGTGAATCCCCAATTCCGCTGAACTTCAGAATTTTAGTTTTAAAGCCGAGTTTTCAAACCTTCATAACTTTTGCTACAAAACTCCATTTTCCTCCATTCTTAAACGATATTAAAGTTCTTTTTATTATATTTAATTTAAGATAAATTTCATTCAATTCCAAACTCCGAGCGCCAAGTTATAACCCATCGAAGTTGGTCAAAAATTCATTTTTTACCAAAAATTTGCATAATGTCATTTTCACCAATTCTCAGTCTAATTCATTTCAAAACCACCCCAAACTATTACTAAGCATATTCAACCCTCATTTATCAATCCTCAATAACTTTCTAACCATACAAGAGCTAAAACACCCAGTTCTCCATGAATGAACTATTTTCAAATCATGAATATCATTCAAATACCAAAACTCACTAATTCATGTTAACGCCAAGCTCAACATCATTCACATCAGAGACAATACCACCATACTTACCGAAACTTACCCGAATACAGCCTTAGGTCCAAACTCTATCATCAAACATCATTCAATTCAATTTCATAGCTCATCACGAGGGAATCAAAATCACAACATTCATTTACTAATCATACATACATTCTCAACCATCATCAAACCCAACATTTACACTAATTCATCATTCAAGCACATCAAAAATCATATATACCAATTCATGAGACACACATAATTACCAAAAATATAATTTTTATATCGATATCGATTTATAACAATTGTTGGTAATAAAATAGTTTTAAGAAAAATTCCTACCTTGTTGACGGCGGTTTTCCAACAGTTGGATTTCCACCCCAAAAGGACCCAAACTTTGACCAATCCTCAAAGTCTCCACCAATTGACCCAAAATTAGCCCAAGCATCAATTCAAGGATCAACAAAAGCTCCGCAACCACACCAAGTACCCAATTTGTGCAAATTAAAACTAAGCAACTCTAATTTCACCAAATTGCACACATAGTCCAACTAGAACTCACACATAAAAGGGGAAATCAAAGAGAAAAGAGTTTTCTTACCTTAACCCACATGTTTATGGGTCAAAATTTTGCTAGAATTCAAGGTTAAGCTTCTCCTAAACATCAAAATCACAAAATCTCAACACCAAACTAACCAAAATGCATTTTTGGTGATGAAACAGAAAATGGGTCAAGGATTTCTTCCTTACCAAAAAGTTTAGATCAAAATGAAGAGGGAGTCGAGACAAATGCGTAGCCGTAAATGGGTCGTCGATCAGAGCTTCGGATTGAGAGATATGTGAATTTTAGTGCGGTGATAA
>NC_029793.2:33691801-33693354 GCF_000816755.2 Arachis ipaensis | reverse complement strand
CTATCCGTGGCTCTCTCAACAAAGGGGAGAAAATGAGTGCTGAAATGCCTTAAATGAAGGGCTTGTAAGCCTTTGGCTTCGGCCCAACATGGGCCCGTTTGTGTTTTTGAGCCCATTGACCATGGTGTGGCCCCAAACATCACAATGAATAAGGTCAAAAGTATCTTTAGACATGTTATTATTTGATTCAAATGAAAGTTTCTTGAATTTGGCTAGAGGACAAATGTTACAATGAATGGAAACTGACCAATCTAATGAATTAACATTTTGTAAATGAAAATTAGAAACTTTAAACTCAATGATTTTATTTGATGAATGGCCTAAACGTGCATGCCAAAGTTGAGAATTACACAAATTAATATGGTGAGATGATAAACTATAATTTTATGGTTTATCTTGTATTGAAATGAGTGAATTTTATCAACTTATCTTGCACTTATTCACCGAAATAACATGGTTTCGTGATTTCTTCCTAAATTGTGCTTAAGAGTAAAAACATACTTTTTTAGGCTCTTAAAATACTAAATTTAATTTACTTTAATTCTATTCGATACCTTAATGTATTTATTGAGTGATTTCATGCTTACAAGGTAAGGATGGATTGAAGAAGTGAGGAAAAAGCATGCGAAAGTGGAGAATTCATGAAGAAATGGAGTTTGGAGCATTTCATGGTCATGCGTACGCATGCCTTATGCGTACGCATGTTTTGGGAATTCGCAAACTTGCACGTACTCATGCCTCATACGTACGCATAATTGTCAGCATGTGATTCACTTAAGTGAACACGTGGGTCGCGATTTCAAGGCTCTCTTGGGCCCAATCCTACAGTCCAACTCATTTCTGAAGTATTTCAAGCCAAACTCAAGAAGGAATAAGGGGGGAGCAATTAGGGTAGCTTAGGAACATATTTTAGGGTATTTTTGCTAGAGGGAGAAACTCCTTCTTCTCTCTAGAATTTAGGGTTCTTAGGTTAATATCTCCTTATATTTAGGTTTTAATCCTTGTTTTAGTATAATTCTCCTTGTAGTTTCTTGTTCTAGCATCTTAATTCTTGTAGTTTTATTTGTTATTCCCTTTATTTTATCACTTTCATATTTATGAACTCTTGTTGAGATTGATTTTTTTAATATAATTTATGTTTTCATGTTTATTGTTGCTTCTTTCAATTGATTTCTTGCACTTGATAGTCTTAGATTTTACTAATTCTTACAATTTATCATGCTCTATGTTTATGCATCCTAGGTATTCGATAAAATGCTTGAATTAGTTTTAGAGTAGACTTTTGTATTCTTGGCTTGTGATTAAGAGATTAGGTAATCTTGAGTCATTAATGTCCAATTTGGATTGATCTAGAGTTGTTAGTTGACCTTGTATTCACTAACGTTAACCTCTTACTAAGCTCAATTAGTAAATCGGTTATGATTTGTGAATTGAAATCAATGATACCTACTTGACCTTCTCCCGATGTTGGAGATAACGTAATAGAATTATTCTTGATAATTGTTGTGTTTAGATTAATGACAAGGATAGTCAACCTTGATTCTCAATCCTTC
>NC_029793.2:33688074-33691588 GCF_000816755.2 Arachis ipaensis | reverse complement strand
GCAAACGTTTTGGTTGTCACAAGTAACAAACCCCAAACCCCTTAATAACCGAAGTATTCAAACCTCGGGTCGTCTTCTCAAGGAACTACAGGGAAGTATGTTCTTATTATTGGTTATGGAGATTGTAGAATTGGGGGTTTTAAGAATGAGGGACAAATATGACAATTGATTTAAATAGCAATTTAAAATAAATAAACAAATATTGTAAAGCAAACTTTTGGCAAGGTATGAGAAATTGGAAGTCCAGGCTTAGTTATTCTTATCAACAACAATGAAAGTCGAATCTTAATTCCACTTAGTCAACCTTTACTAGAGCAAAGGAAAGTCAAGGGACTAATTAGCTTGATCTTTGAATCCTATTTATTTCCTAAGAAAAGGCTGGGATTATTGAAGTTCAATTCAATTAGCAAAGATAACAGTTATCAATTATGTTGAGATAAGATAACTCCTGAGTTACTGCTTTCTTAACCAAAACCAAAAGGGGAAAAGTAAATCTACTGGAATAAAGATGTCTTCAGAGTAAAAGCAATAATAGCATAAATGAGAGAAAGCAATATTAAACCGGAATACCTCAAATAACATTAATTCAAATAATCTGGAACATAGAAGAATTCATAAATCAAATTGCAAAAGTAAATAATCAACTAAAGTAAAGGAACATTAAACCTGGATCGAGAGTTACTCCTAAAACTAAGAGAAGTCCTAAATCCTAATCCTAAGAGAGAGAGGAGAGAACCTCTCTCAAAACTAGATCTAAAACATGAGAAGTGAAAATTGGCGAGCTCTCCTGAATGGATGCATTCCCTCACTTCATAACCTTTGGTCTATGCCTTCTGGACTTGGATTTGGGCCAAAAAGGGCTTCAGAATTCGCTATGAGCGTTTTCTGCAATTTCTGGTGCGTGGCCTCTGTCACGCGTCCGCGTGGGTCACGCGGTCGCGTCGTTCGGAGCTTTTCCTTGCCACGCGGTCGCGTCAGTCATGCGGCCGCGTCACTGCTTCTTCGCACTTGGCACGCAATCGCGTCGTCCATGCGATCGCGTGGATGCCAGTTTCTTCAAGGACTCTGTTTTGTGCTTTCCTTCCATTTTTGTATGTTTCCTTTCCATCCTTTGAATCATTCCTACCTTAGAAGATCTGAAACTACTCAACACACTGATCATGGCATCGAATGGAAATAAAGGTAATTGAAATAATTAATTTCAAAGCATAGGAAACATGTTTTTCACATACATCACATAATAAGGAAGGGAAAGTAAAACCATGCAATTAACATGAATAAGTGGGTGAAGGATTGAATAAATCACTCAAACTAAGCATAAAATACATCATAAAATATGGGTTTATCAACCTCCCCACACTTAAACAATAGCATGTCCTCATGCTAAATCCAAGGTAATAAGTAAGGTTAAAGTGATGGAATGTCATGCAATGCAATTTAATCTAAATGCAATTACCTAAATGCATCATACAATTCTAATTTATTCACTCATATATAAAGCTTACAGGTAGTTAAATTAATTCACATTCTCAAGGAGTCATATATGTATATATCGCCAAACCTTAGATAATTAATAAGCACTTTTACAATTGAGATGGGAGAAAAAGCATTTTATGAACTTGCAAGACAATTAGATAATTCAAACAGAGATAAATGTTAATGAGCTATTGAACCCTCACTGGATTTGTGTTTACTCTCTAGTCACTCAGTGTTTATTGGGTTAATCACTCTATTCCTCTTTTTTTATTCTTCCTTTCTATAACTTTGTTCTTCATCTAACCAATCAACAATTATAGAATACAGTCATACCAAAAATCATGAGGTCTTTAATTAAGGTTGTAATGGGGCTAAGGTAAAGGTAAGGATATATGTATAAGGCTAAGTGAGCTTATAAGCGAATCCTTAATTAGACTAATATCTCACCTAACATACATACTTAGTAAAACAAAACTTCTTTACCTATTTTCCCATTTTTTTTCCACTTTTGGATGTTACATGCTCATGTTTCAACTTTTATTCTTATTCCATGTGCATTGCTTTTATTTTTGCAGTTGGGGAATTCTTTTGTATCCCCTTTATTAAATACTGAAAAATAAATTTTTTTTGAATGCACATGGTAATTTAATCACTTTGATTTCTCATGAGCATGCTTCCCAAAATTTCTTATTTTGAGTTATTTTTATTCTTTTCAATTTTTTTTCTTTTTCTACCTCTTGTTTTTATCATCCATGTTCCCAATAGGTTTCCCACATTTTAAACTATTCATAATTTTCTATCTTAAGCTAACCAAGGATTCAACTTGGGATTTTATTTTGTTTTCTACTTAAGGCTAGTAATGTGGCTAATAGAATAAAAAGGGATTTAAAGGCTCAAGGGGGCTAACAAGGGTGATGTGAAAGGTAGGTTGTTTTTGGGATAAGTGAGCTAAAATCAAATGATGGCCTCAATCATTCTTTTGGTATGTATCTATATTCTATATTCTATATTCTATAATTGGACATATAGATTAAAGCAAAGTAAAGAACATCAGAATATAAAAGAAGGGCGGAACACACAGGAATAAAAATTATGGTTTAAATGTAACCATACAATTAAGCTCAAAACTCACAGGCTATGTGTTCTCTAGCTCAAAAATCATTTATCACTTATGTATGTCATGCAGGTTTAGTTAAAATTTCTCATTATTCTCAATGTAAAACTTATATTGAATGGCTTTAAAGTTCTAGTGCTTCTCCTTGATGAAGTGTTGTAAACTAACATGCAATGCTATATATACAAGGTGTGGGTTGTTTTGATTCTGTTAAAGTCTCTAGTTTACTTCTTTTTTCTTTTCAATTTTAACTAAGCTATCTTATGCTAAAAAGGGTAAAACTATACTAATCAATCCACAATTTCTATAACTAATAAGTTAGAATTGCAACTAAGTGGCTAAAATATGAACTAAAAATGCAAAATGCAGAAATAGAGTAAAAATACATGAAAGTAACAATGTATAAATACTCAGAAAATAAAAATAAAAATAAAGAGAAAAATACAGAAAAATATCCAAAATAAAAGAAAAAGAGTCTGTAGTGGTTCACCAAAATAATATGCCAGAGATGGCGACCTCCCCACACTTAAAATGAAGCATCTTCCCAGATGCTCACTCAAGCAGGGTGTGAAGGGGTGTCATCACTGGAAGGGATGGTAGCTGGTGTCTCTGTGGTGGCTGGCTGGGGGTCTGACTGCTGTAGAGGAGGGGCTTTCTGAATGGAGATCTCAGGGTCTGCAGCCTCAATCTGATGTGGAACCTCTGTCTGTGGGGCCGCCTGCTCGGTGTCTGCCTGGGGATGAGTCTCTGCCTCGGGCGCATCCACCTCCTCCTCAGATGCCTCGGATGGTGTGTCAGGCTCGAAGGGGATGTCACCAGATCGTATCATCAGCTTCAGGTGCTCATAGCATCGCTTGTTGCGACGCTCCATCTGGTCAAGTCGTCGAAACAAGCGGTGCACCAGATGATAGACAGGCTCTGTGG
>NC_029793.2:33685682-33688060 GCF_000816755.2 Arachis ipaensis | reverse complement strand
CGGATAAAGCGTGGCAGGTACAGGTCCTTGCCCTCCATCACACACCAAAGGAGGGTGATCATAGCGGCTGGTATCTCAGTCTCGTGAGTACTCGGCATAATGTAGTTGCTGAAAATCTGATGCCATAGCCGAGCCTCATCGTTCAGGTAAATCCGCTTGATCCCTTTGGGCATGGTGGTGTTCTGACCCATGATCCAAGGAACTGACGGGTCAAGGGCAATCCGGGCCTTGACTGTATCCCAGTCAAATCACATATAGCGCATATCCTCCTCAGCTTTCTGATAGCCATCTGTCTAATCAGTCTTAGGCAGAAGCTTCAGAACCTCTTCTATTGCCTCCTCAGTAACCAGAATTTACTTCCCTCTGAGGTTCACTGCATCTAGGGAAGTTTTGAAGTAGTTGCAGTAGAATTCCCTAACCCAAGATGCATTAACCTCAGTCAGAGGTCTCTCCAGAAAGAACTAGCCCCTTTGTTTGATCTGATCAGAGGTATATAGCTGGAGTTCTTCTGGGATCTTCAAAGTCCGCTCCAGGTATAGGTTCCTGGAGTTTGCAAACACCGGATACTTCAGCTCACAATATCGGTTTGCAAACTTTACTGGGTCAGTGGCGGGAAGTAGCTGGTCGGCCTTCTCCTGCAGGGTAAAGGCTTTCTCCCGCAGGGAGGCATCATGCATGAGGTCGATGATAGACACGGAGGCTTCGCCTCGTTTCCTTTTCCCGGAAGTGGCCTTGTCTTTTCCTCTTCTCTGGGAATCTGACATCCTGAAAAATAGAAAACCAGGATATAATAAAAATAGGAAGGCAAATAGGCAAATAATCAAAGAAAACACAAAGTGGCAAAGGAGCAATAGGAAAATGAATATGAGTTAGGTAATATGTGCATTTAGGATTGTATAGGAGTAAAAAGTCTGAAAAGAAGAAATCACAATCCAAAATGTAATTGAATACAAGTTAAATAGAAAAATTAACATCATGCCTTGGTTAGAATGTTAAAAGAAAGTGAAAAAAAAGCAATAAAAGAAGTGTTGGAAAGGTTAGGTTGGTTAGAGTTAAAATTAGTGGGTTAGTGAAAAATGGGTTAAAGTAAGAGGCATAATGAAAATAGTCCAAGTAACAAGTAATCACAGGGAGAAGCTATAGGTAACTCATATTCAAACAGGTAAAACAGTTTGATGATGATTCAAATAGAGATAAAAAAAGCAAAAATAGGAATCAAGCATCAAAATTGCAGTTTATGAACCAGGAGATCAAAGAAAATAAGAATGCATGCCTAAGCATTCATGAATTAGTTTGGTGAAATTATAGGAAAGCACAGTTGAAAATGCCAAAAACCTAGACATGAACAGAAATATTTCACAGAAATTTGGGCAGCATTCCAGCTAAAATAGGACATTCCCGGAAAATAAACAGCAAACAAGCAGTTCATATGAATCCAAATTAAAGCTTGCAATTACATATACGGAATATTAACATGAAAGTTCAATGTAAAGAGCAGCAAATGCAGGAAAGTACAGCATTTGAACAAGATCACAGCAGCAACAGATTTGCAAATTTGATAAAACAGAAACAAGAACAGTACAAATAAACAGACCTAAATCCACTAACCACATCCTAGGCTACCTAACAACCTAAGATCCACTACAACATGCATATCTAACTATCCTAACATGAACATAAACGGAAAAATAAGAATAAACTACGAATGGATAGAAGGGTGACGTATGCGGAACCTGGAAGGCGAAAGAAGGAGGTTGGGGTACAGAGGTGGCTGGGGGTGGTGGCGGTGACGTCCGGTGCGGCGGCTGGTGGTGGTGGGCACGGCGGTTGCTGCTGTTAGGGGGTAGGGCTACAACATGAACTATCCTAACATGAACATAAACGGAAAAATAAGAATAAACTACGAATGGATAGAAGGGTGACGTATGCGGAACCTGGAACCTGGAAGAAGGAGGTTGGGGTACAGAGGTGGCTGGGGGTGGTGGCGGTGACGTCCGGTGCGGCGGCTGGTGGTGGTGGGCACGGCGGTTGCTGCTGTTAGGGCGTAGGGGCTTTGGGAAAGGTAATGGGGGAAATAGGGGAGAGGGTTGGGGGTTGCGGGTGGTGGTGAGAGGCTGCGCGGTTGGGACGGTTGGCGGTGGTGGGTGGTGGCGCGGAGGGGAGCAGTGGCGGAGGAGGAGGGAGAAAGAAGAAAGAGGAAGAAAGAAGGGGGAAGGAGGGAGGGGGTGGGTGGCGGCGGCGTCTGGGTGGTCGGCGGCGTCTGGGTGGTGGCGCGGTGGTGGCTGGTTGGTGGTGGTTGAGGGTTGGGGGAGAAGAGAGGGAGAAGAAGAGTTGGGGGGTGTCGCGACTGATGGGGTTTCGCGTGACTGGGGGGGTAT
>NC_029793.2:33665471-33684920 GCF_000816755.2 Arachis ipaensis | reverse complement strand
CAGAGATGGCGACCTCCCCACACTTAAAATGAAGTATCGTCCCTGATGCTCAGTCAAGCCGGGTGTGAAGGGGTGTCATCACTGGTAGGGATGGTAGCAGGAGGCTCTGTGGTGGTGGTGGTTGAGGGTTGGGGAAGAAGAGAGGGAGAAGAGGAATTGGGGGGGTGCGCGAATGTAGGGTTTCGCGTGACTGGGGGGTTATATTTTTGAATCCACGCGGTCGCGGGGGGCAGAAAGAGTAAATGACGCGATCGCGTGGGGAGCGCGATCGCATGGAGGGGGTAAAAGAAGGGATGACGCAATCGCATGGGGCATGCGATCGCGTCACTGGAAAGTGTGCTAAACGCACGAATCCAGCGTCGTTCCAGCGCAACTCTCTGTCTCCTTTTTGGGATTTGTGCAATCCATGCGACGCGGTCGCGTCGCTCACGCGGTCGCGTAGGATTGATTGTGTGCAAGTGACGTGATCACATGGGGCATGCGATCGCGTGGGCCATTTTGTGCTAGACGCACAACGGCCGCACGATTCCAGCCCAACTCTCTGGAAGTTGGATCCTTACGCCGAATTCCAGGTCACGCGGCCGCGTGGGAAGTGTAGTTCGCCATTTGACGCGATCGCATGGGGCATGTGGTCGCGTCGCGCACCCTCTTTTTTTTTAGCATATGCAGAATGCGGAATGTATTATGCAGAATGCAGTGCTTAATGTGAATGCTATGCATGATTCTAGGTTCAATAAAATAAAATAAAATTCAAAAAGAAACAAAACTAAATAAAATTAAAATTGTAAAAGAAACGATCATACCACGGTGGGTTGTCTCCCACCTAGCACTTTTAGTTAAAGTCCTTAAGTTGGACATTTGAAGAGCTTCCTGTTATGGTGGCTTGTGTTTAAATTCATCCAGAAATCTCCACCAGTGCTTGGAATGCCAATAGCCTCCGGGGTCCCAAACTAGGCATGTAAAGCTTTTGAGCAGCTTCAAATAAATTTTTAGGCTCCCGGGGTGACGAATGTCAGAATAGATTCCAGGATCCCAAGCCTTGTTTTTAAATCCGCCTCTGTCTTGATCTCCATGTTTCCATCCAGGCAGTTTAAAAAGTAAGTTCTCACCATGGTAACCAAACGTTTTTCGAGATCCATTCGATTGATTTTGATGCCAATCCGTGCACTTCGAGTTGAAGCGTGGAACCTTATTGAACCTTGTCCACCAGCTCTGAGCACGAGCCATTTCCCTCTTACTCTTAAAGTCGCAGAGAGCTCTAAGTTGGCCATCTGTTTCAAGTAAACCATATTCAAGTGAATAAGTAAAGTTAAAAGTTAAGGATTGTACCCACTTAAAGCTTGTATTGGGTGGTAATGGCCTTGGGGAAGGTGTTTCTGGTAGTTCTGTAAGTTCTGCTCCCTGGTAATCTTCTGTGAATTCCTCCACTTCTTTGCAAGGATCTTCAAACGCATCATCACCCTGGTCAAAGTCTTCTATGTCTTCCTCATCAATTGAGTCATAGATGGGAGGTTGAGAGAAATCTACCTCTGCATCATCTTCGTATTCATTTGGGGAAGATTCTTCGATCTCAGAGAATTCACTTGCGGATGCAAGTTCATTACTAAGAGAGCTTGACTTGCGACTATCATTATCAAGGGAATTTGTGTCCTGGGTTATTCCGTCTAGTTCTTCATAAACGACTTGCCTTAGGGGTTGTGCAATATCCTCCTTAGCATTAACTGTAAGGTCCTTGACGGAGTTCACCTCAGCTCTGGATTCCCATGGAGGTTCAGCGTCTCCTAGATCTTCAACCAACTCTTCTTCTTGTACAATGACAGCTTCTTCTACTTGTTCGAGTACGAATTCCTGCTCTGTCTTATCCACTGGAGTTTCTAATATCTCCTTCATGCTACACTCTTCATTAGATTGTCCACATGGGGCTGTGGTCGGTCCTTGAATGTTCGCGCGTCTAGAAACTAATTGAATTACTGCTTGCTCCAGTTGTCGAATAGTTGCTTGAAGTTTATTTACTGTTGCCTTGAGGCGAACCTCTGATTCTCGGGGTGATGGATTTGGATATGAAACATAGGGAAGTGGTGGTGCTTGGGAGTGATTGGATTGGAACTGGGGTGGAAAAGGATCATACGGTGGCGAATGGTGAAAAGAAGCTTGTGAGTGTGGTGGTTCGAGGTTATGTTGAGAGGATGGTCTATAGGCACGGGGCGGGGCTTGTTGGTAGTCACAAGGTTGTCCACCATATCTTTTAGCTGGGTATGCATTGTAGAATGGTCGTTGTCCATGATATCTTGGAGGGTGTTGTTGCCTAAAGGGTTAAATGAACAAGCAAAAGAAAAATATTTAGAATAACCAATAATAAGGCACACGTTAGCAGTTTCCCAGCAACGGCACCATTTTGAAAGAGCGGAAGATTGATGGTTTAGAGGTCATAGTAAACTCTCGTTGTGAGTATAGTTACTAAACCAAGCAATCAACCTTTCTTGCAAACGTTTTGGTTGTCACAAGTAACAAACCCCTTAAAAATTGATAACCGAAGTATTCAAATCTCGGGTCGTCTTCTCAAGGAACTGCAGGGAAGTATGTTCTTATTATTGGTTATGGAGATTGTAGAATTGGGGGTTTTAAGAATGAGGGACAAATATGACAATTGATTTAAATAGCAATTTAAAATAAATAAACAAATACTGTAAAGCAAACTTTTGGCAAGGTATGAGAAATTGGAAGTCCAGGCTTAGTTATTCTTATCAACAATAATGAAAGTCGAATCTTAATTCCACTTAGTCAACCTTTACTAGAGCAAAGGAAAGTCAAGGGACTAATTATCTTGATCTTCGAATCCTATTTATTTCCTAAGAAAAGGCTGGGATTATTGAAGTTCAATTCAATTAGCAAAGATAACAGTTATCAATTATGTTGAGATAAGATAACTCCTGAGTTACTGCTTTCTTAACCAAAACCAAAATGGGAAAAGTAAATCTACTGGAATAAAGATGTCTTCAGAGTAAAAGCAATAATAGCATAAATGAGAGAAAGCAATATTAAACTGGAATACCTCAAATAACATTAATTCAAATAATCTGGAACATAGAAGAATTCATAAATCAAATTGCAAAAGTAAATAATCAACTAAAGTAAAGGAACATTAAACCTGGATCGAGAGTTACTCCTAAAACTAAGAGAAGTCCTAAATCCTAATCCTAAGAGAGAGAGGAGAGAACCTCTCTCAAAACTAGATCTAAAACATGAGAAGTGAAAATTGGCGAGCTCTCCTGAATGGATGCATTCCCTCACTTCATAACCTTTGGTCTATGCCTTCTGGACTTGGATTTGGGCCAAAAAGGGCTTCAGAATTCGCTATGAGCGTTTTCTGCAATTTCTGGTGCGTGGCCTCTGTCACGCGTCCGCGTGGGTCACGCGGTCGCGTCGTTCGGAGCTTTTCCTTGCCACGCGGTCGCGTCAGTCATGCGACCGCGTCATATGCGTTCTGCTTAAGGCGCGCGGTCGTGTCAGTCATGCAGCCGCGTTGCTGCTTCTTCGCACTTGGCGCGCAATCGCGTCGTCCATGCGATCGCGTGGATGCCAGTTTCTTCAAGGACTTCGTTTTGTGCTTTCCTTCCATTTTTGTATGTTTCCTTTCCATCCTTTGAATCATTCCTACCTTAGAAGATCTGAAACTACTCAACACACTGATCATGGAATCGAATGGAAATAAAGGTAATTGAAATAATTAATTTTAGAGCATAGGAAACATGTTTTTCACATACATCACATAATAAGGAAGGGAAAGTAAAACCATGCAATTAACATGAATAAGTGGGTGAAGGATTGAATAAATCACTCAAACTAAGCACAAAATACATCATAAAATATGGGTTTATCAACGACCCGAGATCTAATATTCTCAGTATTTTTATTGGTTTGCATTTGTGATAAACAAAATTAAACTTTGATTGAGAGTCATTTTTCGGTGTGGACTATGCTTGCAACGAGATTCTTTTATTGAGAAAATTCCGAATCGACGTTTGATTTGCGTCAAGTTTTTGGCGCCATTTTTAGAGAATTGCAATGTGTGCTTGTTATTGGTTTTTGTTCATATGTGAATATTGTGTATAGTTTGCTTTTTGTTTGTTTTCTAGTTTTGGTTTAGGATTTTGTTTTATTTGTCTGTTATTAGCTTTTTTTTCTTTACTTTCTCTTTTTCACTATGAATTCTCACCATTTTGACTATGAGTTTGGTTCTAACTATGTTATAGAAAATGAAAGTTTCAATGATGGGTCGCATCATAGATCGTGGAATCAATTGAGTGAGGAGTCATATGCTTATAGACAAACTTCTTGGCAATAACCTCTTCTAGTTTGTTATGGTTACAATCCATCATATAATGCACAACAATATGAACCAACTCCTCAACATTATTATCACCCTTTATCACAAGCCACATCTTATCACCAAGCACCTTCCTATAACTCATATTCGTCATACTAACAACCATATAAACCATACCAAGAACCACCACTTTCATATACACCACCTCAGTACTCTCACCAATATGAACCACCTTCCAATTATGACACCTT
The DNA here is from genome assembly GCF_000816755.2 of Arachis ipaensis. Taxonomy (NCBI): domain Eukaryota; kingdom Viridiplantae; phylum Streptophyta; class Magnoliopsida; order Fabales; family Fabaceae; genus Arachis; species Arachis ipaensis. The sequence continues at coordinate 33,680,342 of NC_029793.2, read as the reverse complement.
TCTCCCAAAAAATGAGCCCTCTTTTTCACCACCTCCTTCATTGAACGAAGTTCTTCAACCTTTAATACAAGAACAAAGAGATCTTCACTCTTTTCTGCAAAAGCAAGAAGAGCAAAATGGGTTGGAAACCATGATGGCTACCATGGCTGAAGCTATGAACCGATTAGTTTCATTGCGCTCATGGAATCAAGACACTCCCATTGATGAATGTGGAGACTCAAATGAGAAGCGTAGTAAGAAAGAGAACTTAGAGCTTCAAGGAGAAGAAGAGGAGTTGAAGTAAGAATCGCAACAAAAGAAGGAAGTTGAGATAATTGAACCAGAAAAAGTGGTTGTAGAATTGAGGGAAATTGATCAGGAAATGAATTCCATCATTAACGATTTCTTGTCCATACTGACCAATCCCCTCGATGATCTTGTTGAGCCTTCCCCCGTTGAATTCGAAATGGGTGTTGACGTAGATTTTACGCAACCTCCGAGTTATGACTTGAGGGAAGGAGAAGAGTTAGAAGAAGTTGGTGAGAAAGTAATTAAATATGAGGAACCTTGTCGAGAAGTAAAAATAGAAGACGCTTGCCAAGAGGTGGAGGTAATCCAAGAAGAGCACAAGGGGGTGGAACTTGCAGACAATTGGAAACATCTCTTTCTAAGTCATCATCATCCATTACATCATTCAAGTGGGTAAATTTCATATCCTTTAGCTTTCTTATTCCACTTGAATATGGGTTGCTTGAGACGGATGGTCAACTTATGGCTCTTTGTGCAATCAAGAGTAAAAGAGAGATGATTAGTGGTTGGCATTGTAAATCAAGGCTCATTAAAGTTGAAGCTTCAAGGTTTAAGTGCAAGGGCTGGTATAGTGCTCAATTGATTGGGTCTAAGAGGAGGGTTTAGTGCCTGAATGAGAATTCTACTTGCTTATCACCGGGATGAAATCATGATGATCAATTAGAAGACGGGTGTAAGAACAAGATTTGAGATCTCGGCATACAAGAGGATCTTTGGGAGCTCCTAACTTGTTGACAACTTCATCAAAGCTTGGTACACTTAGTTGGAAATTTTGGAGCATATTGGAAGTCCAAGCATTGGTGGATGTTTCAAGATGAGTTCAAGCATAAGCCACCATGACAAGGAGCTCACCAAAATGTCCAACTTAAGGACAATAACTAAAAGTACTAGGTGGAAGACACCCTACCATGCTAAAACCTTCCAAACTTCACTTCTTCTTATCATTCTCGTAAGTATTTCTCTTAGTTGTTAGCTTAATTTGATAGATTTTTGTTTTGAATTACATGTTTGAATAGTTAAATAGTTTTTAGAAGCTAAAAATATTGTTAATTTGGAGTTTACTTTGTTTTTAGAATGTGAATAGTAGGTTAAGAAGCATTATCTATGCTTGAGTTGTAAAAGAAAAAAAATCATTCGTGTATAGACATGCATCATGCATACGCATGATCCACAAAATTTGCCAATCTCGCATACTCAACTGAGTCATGCGTACGGGACATAAGGGGGCAGTGGCAATACCCCACGTGCGCAACCATTTCTCGCGTACGCACCACTCCCCAATTGCCATAGTCATGCGTACGCATGAATTCAAAATCACCCCATCTTATGTGAATGCCCTAATTGCGTTTGTATAAACCCTTCTTCCCCAATGTTCCTTTCTTATCCAACGTCCCTTTTCTCGCAACCTTCATCACCCTTCACCTCCGGTCCAGCACCACCGTTGGCCACCCTTGTGTTACTGCCGGCCACCGTTCATCCTTTACCTCCTCCCCTCTTTGACTTCTTCTTCCTCTCACCACACCTTCATCCATCAACCCCTATTTCTTCCTTCACGCCACTGGCGACCACCATTGTCGCCGTCCATAGCCGCCACCAACTCCCTCTCCTCATTTCCTTCTTCCATTTCTCTTCCCTTTTTTCCATTTCTCCTTTCTCTGTTCACCACTGTCCGTGGCAGCACTTGCAGGGCACTCCCCTGTTTTCTTCCCTCCTCCGGCCATCACTGCAACAGCTCCATCCTTGCCACTCCTTTCCCCCTTTCTTCTCTGCTTTGTTCTGCATTTCCAGGTTACTTTCATTTCTTTGTTTCTGCTCTATTTAATTTTATTTTGTTAATTAGTTAGTCTTGATTAATTAGATTTGTTAGATTGCACGCTGTTCGTTGATTTAGGTAGTTAGGTAGGTTGAACATAGTATTTAGAGGATTTAGGTCTGTTTATTTTTTTGCAGTGAATGTGTTTGGATTGAATTCTTATGAATTTGAACTTGTTATATGATGATGGTTTTCTTGTTTTTTAGATTGAATTGTGAAATTATTACTCCACTCAATTGAATTTCTTTGTTTGATGCTTGTGAATTGATATCTGAATTGCGTTTGTTTATCTATTGCATTCATATGATGGTTCCTTGCTGAGTTGATGCCGAAAAGTGTTTGATTTGGTTTTCAATATTTTTTTTTCAATAGGGTTGCCTAATTAAGTTTAGCATATTACTGAAGTTACTTTGAGATTTTATTGAGCTCAATTAGTCAACTATCCAGTAGCCTAAATTCTTGTTTTGTTATTAAATGCTAAGATTTCTTGCTATTTTGTTTTATGTGAAGTTGTGTTTTATGAACCAGTGATACAAGTTTTCTATTGACGATTTTATGCGTCAATAAGACCGTGTGCACCAATTGGTTATTGAATTTGCATCAATGATTTTACTGATGGTTTTTGGTCGAATTTCTACTTCAATGCTCATTTTCCATTCATTTCAACTAAATGCGTTGAAGTAAGCATTTTAAAGTGTCTAAATGATCAAACCTTTGAATTTTATATTTTTATCATTGATCGCATTGATGATGAAAAATGTTGTTTTACTGTTACTCTTATCTATTTCATCATCATTGGCTTGTGCATATGCACTTATGACAATTAAACTTTACTTGATTAAATGCGTGCACTACACATGACTTGAATTGATCATGTGTAGCATAATGCACATTGTGTGGAGTTGAATATCGCTTGTTTGTTTGAAACTTTTTGAAAACCTTTATAGCTTAAGAATCAAGCTTGCTATCCACATGACATTTAACTTTCTTTTTTCCCTAACTTTTATTTTTCAACTGACACTTTTATCTTTCTTTTCATTTTCCAACTAATTCTTTTTTCTTTTTTCTTTAGTGCATAGTGATGAGCGGATAATTTATACGCTTTTTGGCATTGTTTTTAGTATGTTTTTAGTATGTTTTAGTTAGTTTTTGTTATATTTTTATTAGTTTTTAAATAAAAATCACATTTCTGGACTTTACTAGGAGTTTGTGTGTTTTTTTGTGATTTCAGGTATTTTCTGACTGAAATTGAGGGACCGGAGCAAAAATCTGATTCAGAGGCTGAAAAAGGACTGCAGATGCTATTGGATTCTGACCTCCTTGCACTCGAAGTAAATTTTCTGGAGCTACAGAAGTCCAATTAGCTTGCTCTCAATTGTGTTGGAAAGTAGACATTCTGGGATTTCCAGCAATATATAATAGTCCATACTTTGCTTGAGATTTAGTGGCCCAAACCGGCGTTCCAAGTCAGCATAAAAATTCTGGCGTCAAAACGCCAGAACTGGCATAAAAGATGGAGTTAAACGCCCAAACTGGCACCAAAGCTGACGTTTAACTCCAAGAAAGTCTCTACATGTGAAAGCTTTAATGCTCAGCCCAAGCACACACCAAGTGGGCCCCAGAAGTGGATTTCTGCATCATTTACTCATTTCTGTAAACCCTAGGTTACTAGTTCTCTATAAATAGGACCTTTTGCTATTGTATTCAAAGAGAGATCTTTGATGGGTCTTATGCTATCTTAGACCTTTATGGGGGTTGGCCATTCGGACATGCCTGGACCTTCATTACTTTTGTATTTTCAATGGTGGAGTTTCTACACACCATAGATTAAGGTGTGGAGCTCTGCTGTTCTTCATGAATTAATGCAAAGTACTATTGTTTTTCTATTCAACTCAAGCCTATTTCTTCTCTAAGATATTCATTCGCACACAAGAACATGATGAATGTGATGATTATGTGACACTCATCACCATTCTCACCTATGAACGCGTGCCTGACAACCACTTCCGTTCTACATGCAAACAAGCTTGAATGTGTATCTCTTGGGTTTCTAATCTAAGATTAAAACCTTCGCGGTATAGGCTAGAATTATTGGCGGCCATTCTTGAGATCCGGAAAGTCTAAACCTTGTCTATGATATTCCGAGTAGGATCTGGGATGGGATGATTGTGACGAGCTTCAAACTCGCGAGTGTTGGGCGTAGTGACAGACGCAAAAGGATTAATGGATCCTATTCCAACATGATCGAGAACTAACAGCTGATTAGCCGTGTGGTGACAACACATTTGGACCATTTTCACTGAGAGGACGGGAGGTAGCCATTGACAATAGTGATACCCAACATACAGCTTGCCATGGAAAGGAGTATGAATGATTGGATGAAGGCAATAGGAAAACAGAGGTTTAGAAGGAACAAAGCATCTCCATATGCTTATCTGAAATTCCTACCAATGAATTGCATAAGTATCTCTATCCTATTTTATGTTTTATTTATATTTTAATCATTAATTCTCCATAACCATTTGAATCCGCCTAACTGAGATTTACAAGATGACCATAGCTTGCTTCAAGCTGACAATCTCCGTGGGATTGACCCTTACTCACGTAAGGTTTATTACTTGGATGACCCAGTGCACTTGCTGGTTAGTTGCATTGGAGTTGTGAATAAAAGTGTGAATCACGATCACGCATACCAAGTTTTCAGCGCCATTATCAAAGATCACAATTTCGTGCACCAAGTTTTTAGCACCATTGCCGGGGAATAAACAATCCCCGCGCAACCAAGTGTTTGGCGCCGTTGCCGGGGATTGTTCGAGTTTGGACAACTGACGGTTCATCTTGTTGCTCAGATTAGGTAATTTTAGTTTATGTTTAAGCTTTTTACTTTTTATTTTCGAAAAATTCCAAAAAGAAAAAAAATTTTTATTTTATGTCTTCAGAATTTTTAAGAACGAATTCTAGAGTTTCATGATGATTTGTTGAAGTCTGGTTGGTTGTGAAACCATGTCTAAACTTTTGGACCGATGTTTCAACTTATCATCACAAGAGCTTGTTGACTTCTATCAATCTTGCTGTTGAATGTAATGATTTGCTAAAGCTTGGCTGGTCATTGGCCATGTCTAGTGTTTTGGACCGGAGCTTTCACCGAAAGCTTGGCTGGCTAGTAAGCCATGTCTAATTCCTGGACCGGAGTTTTAGACTAACATTGCATGATTCCTGGAATTCTCATTAAAAATTTTGAATTCCTTATTTTCTCTTTTTCCAATTAATTTTCGAAAAATTACAAAAAAATAAATAAAATGATAAAAATAAAAAATAATTTGTGTTTCTTGTTTAAGTCTAGTGTCAATTTTTAAGTTTGGTGTCCTGCATGTTTTATTTAATTCCCTGCATTTTTCGAATGTATGAATTAAGTTCTTCATTAATCTTCAAGTTGTTCTTGATGATTTCCTTGCTCTGATCTTTAATTTCTCTTGTTTTGTGTGTTTTGTTGTTTTTCTTATGCATTCTCAATTTGTTAGTGTCTCTAATATGAAAATTTCTAAGTTTGGTGTCTTGCATGCATTGTTTATTTGATCTTAGTTTTCCATGATTAGTTGCATTTTGATTGTTTCTCATCATTAAAAAATTCAAAAAAAAAATTTCAAAATTATGTCTTTTCAAGTTAATAATATAGAGAATTGAAGATTCAGAACATGCAGCAGAGGAATTACAGAGAAAAAGCTGGGCGTTCAAAATGCCCACTGAGGAAGGAAAACTGGCGTTTAAACGCCAGCCAGGTTAAATGCCCAAAAAGGTAGTATTTTGGGCGTTAAACGCCAGAATGGATACCATTCTAGGCGTTTAACGCCAGGATGGTACAGGAGGAAAGATTTTGTTTTTAATTCAAATCTTTTTCAAATTTTCATAATTTTTCAAAATCAAATCTTTTTCAAATCATATCTTTTCAATCATATATTTTCAAAATCAAATCCTTTCCATTTTTTTTTCTTTTACTATTTTCGAAAATCCTTACTAACAATCAGTGATTTGATTCATAAATTTCTTCCTTGTTAAGAAAGGTTCAATATTTGAATTTTAGAATCATATCTTTTAAATTTCTTGTTAGCCAAGTCATTAATCTTAAAATAAAATCTTTTTTAAATTGTTTTTCAATCATATCCTTTCAATCATATCTTTTTAAAACCCTATCTTCTCAACCACATCTTTTTCAAAATGATTTTCAATCATATCTTTTTTATTTCTAATTTCAAAATCACTTAATTACTTTCTCAATTTTAATTTTGAAAAATCATCAACCAAATTTTCAAAATTTCTTTTAATTATTTCAAATTCTTTTTAATTTAAAATTTTTAGTTTTATTTAAAAATTTGTTTTCGAAAATTCTTCCCCCTCCTCACCTTCTTCTATTTAAAGGACTAACACTCTTCCTCAATGTGCAATTCAGACTCCCTCTCTCTATAAGTTCGAATTCTCTCCTCTCTACCTCCTCCTTCTATTCTTCTTTTCCTCTAACACCTCAAGGAATCTCTATACTATGACATAGAGGATTCCATACTTTCTTCTTCTCTCTTTCATATGAGCAGGAGCAAAGACAAAGGCATTCTTGTTGAAGCTGATCCTGAACCTGAAAGGACCTTGAAGAGAAAGCTAAGAGAAGCAAAAGCACAATTCTTTGGAGAGGACCTAACAGAAATTTTCAAACAAGAAGAAGACATGGCAGCCGAAAATAACAACAATGCCAACAATGCAAGGAAGGTACTTGGTGACTTTATTGCACCAACCTCCAATCTCTATGGGAGAAGCATCTCTATCCCTGCCATTGGAGCAAACAACTTTGAGCTTAAGCCTCAATTAGTTTCTCTGATGCAATAGAGTTGCAAGTTTCACGGACTTCCATTGGAAGATCCTCATCAGTTTTTGGCTGAATTTTTGCAAATCTGTGACATTGTCAAGACCAATGGGGTTGATCCCGAGGTCTACAAGCTTATGCTTTTTCCCTTTGCTGTAAGAGACAGAGCTAGAATATGGTTGGATTCACAACCTAAGGAAAGCCTGAACTCTTGGGAAAAGCTGGTCAGTGCTTTTCTGGCCAAATTCTTTCCACCTCAAAAATTGAGTAAGCTTAGAGTGGAAGTCCAGACCTTCAGATAGAAGGAGGGTGAATCCCTCTATGAAGCTTGGGAAAGATACAAGCAATTAATCAGAAGGTGTCCTTCTGACATGCTTTCAGAATGGAGCATCATAGGTATCTTCTATGATGGTCTGTCTGAACTGTCCAATATGTCATTGGATAGCTCTGCTAGAGGATCTCTTCATCTGAAGAAAACGCCTGAAGAAGCCCAGGAACTCATTAAAATGGTTGCAAATAACCAATTCATGTACACTTCTGATAGGAATCCTGTGAATAATGGGACAAATAAGAAGAAAGGAGTTCTTGAGATTGATACTCTGAATACTATATTGGCTCAGAATAAAGTATTGACTCAGCAAGTCAATATGATTTCTCAGAGTCTGTCTGGAATGCAAGCAGCAACAGGCAGTACCAAGGAAGCTTCATCTGAAGAAAAAGCTTATGATCCTGAGAACCCAGCAATGGAAGAGGTGAATTACATGGGAGAACCCTATGGAAACACCTATAATCCTTTATGGAGAAATCATCCAAATCTCTCATGGAAGGACCAACAGAGGCCTCAACAAGGCTTTAACAACAGTAATGGTGGAAGAAATAGGTTTAGCAATAGCAAGCCTTTTCCATCATCTTCTCAGCAACAGACAGAGAATTCTAAGCAGAGCCACTCTGACTTAGCAACTGTAGTCTCTGATCTATCTAAGACCACGCTCAGTTTCATGACTGAAGCAAGGTCCTCCATTAGGAATTTGGAGGCACAAGTGGGTCAGCTGAGTAAGAGAATTACTGAAACTCCTCCCAGTACTCTCCCAAGCAATACAGAAGAAAACCCAAAGAGAGAATGCAAGGCCATAAACACGTCCCACATGGCCGAATACATAGAGGAGGGAAAGGTAGTGATTTCCACTGAGGAAGACCTCAATGGACGTCTACTGGCCTCCAAGGAGTTCCCTAATGAGGAACCATGGGAATCTGAGGCTCATACAGAGACCATAGAGATTCCATTGAATTTCCTTCTGCCATTCATGAGCTCTGATGAGTATTCATCCTCTGAAGAGGATGAAGATGTTACTGAAGAGCAAGTTGCTAAGTACCTTGGAGTAATCATGAAGCTAAATGCCAAGTTATTTAGTAATGAGACTTAGGAGGATGAACCCCCCTTGCTCACCAAAGAACTGGATGACTTGACTAGGCAGAGATTATCTCAGAAGAGACAGGATCCTGGAAAGTTCTCAATACCTTGAACCATAGGCACCATGACTTTTGAGAAGGCTTTGTATGACCTGGGGTCAAGTATAAACCTCATGCCACTCTCTGTGATGGAGAAGCTAGGGATCCTTGAGGTACAAGCTGCAAAAATCTCATTAGAGATGGCAGACAATTCAAGGAAACAGGCTTATGGACTTGTAGAGGATGTCTTGGTAAAGGTTGAAGGCCACTACATCCCTAATGATTTCATAATCCTAGACACTGGGAAGTGTATGGATGAATCCATCATCCTAGGCAGACCCTTCCTAGCCACAGCAAAAGCTGTGATTGATGTTGACAGAGGAGAATTGGTCCTTCACGTGAATAAGGACTCCCTTGTGTTTAAAGCTCAAGGATCTCCCTCTGTAACCATGGAAAGGAAGCATGAAAAGCTTCTCTTAATGATCTCCCTCTGTAACCATGGAAAGGAAGCATGAAAAGCTTCTCTTAATGCAGAGTCAAATAGAGCCCCCACATTCAAACTCTAAGTTTGGTGTTGGGAGGCCATCATCATGCTCTGAGTATCTGTGAGGCTCCATGAGAGCCCATTGTCAAGCTATTGACATTAAAGAAGCGCTTGTTGGGAGGCAACCCAATTTTATTTAATTATATCTATTTATTTTTCATTGTTATTTTATGTTTTCTGTAGGTTGATGATCATGTGAAGCCACAAAAAAACAACTAAAAAAGCAAAAACAGAATAAAAAATAGTATTAAAAATAGCACACCCTGTAGGAGAAGCTTACTGGCGTTTAAACGCCAGTAAGGGTAGCAGAATGGGCGTTAAACGCCCAGTCTGGCACCATTTTGGGCGTTTAACGCCAGAAATGGGCACCAGACTGGCATTTAATGCCAGAAAGGGGGCACAGAGCTGGCGTTTAACGCCAGAAAAGGGAGAAAAGCTGGCGTTTAAACGCCAGAAAGGGGAGAAAAGCTAGCGTTAAACGCTAGAAATGGGCAGTAACCTGGCGTTTAACGCCAGGATTGGCAATCAAGGGAGCGTTTACACACCAACATGGTGCAGAGATGAGAAATCCTTGACACCTCAGGATCTGTGGATCCCACAGGATTTCCACCTACCTCATCTCTCTCTCTTCTTCACACCTTTCCATAACACCCTTCCCCAAATACCCTTCACCAATCACCTCAATACCTCTTCCCCAAAAACCCCTCACCTATCAAATCCTACCCTCTTCTCCATAATCTCTTCACCAATCCACATCCATCCATCATAAAACCCCACCTACCTCACCATTCAAATTCAAACCACTTTCTCTCCCAAACCCACCCATACATGGCCGAACCCTACCCCTCTCTCCACTACTATATAAACCAATCTTCAATCCTTTGTTTCCACATATCACAAACACTACTTCTACCCCTTGGCCAAAACCTCCACTACCCTACATCTCCCCTAATTCTTCTTATTCTACTCTTTTCTTTCTTCTTTTGCTCGAGGACGAGCAAATCTTCTAAGTTTGGTGTGGTAAAAGTGTTGCTTTTTATTTTTCCATAACCATTTATGGCACCAAAGGCCAGAGAAACCTCTAGAAAGAGGAAAAGGAAGGCAATTGCTTCCACCTCCGAGTCATAGGAGATGGAGAGATTCATCTCAAGGGTGCATCAAGACCACTTCTATGAAGTTGTGGCCAAGAAGAAGGTGAGCCTCGAGGTCCCTTTCAAGCTCAAAAAGGGTGAATATCCGGAGATCCGACATGAGATTTGAATAAAAGGTTGGGAAATTCTCACCAACCCCATTCAACAAGTCAGGATCTTAATGGTTCAAGAGTTCTATGCCAATGCATGGATCACCAAGAACCATGATCAAAGTGTGAACCTGAACCCAAAGAATTGGCTTACAATGGTCTGGGAGAAATGCTTAGATTTCAGTCCGGGAAATGTAAGGTTGGCATTCAACTTGCCCTTGATGCATGGAGATGCACGCCCCTACACTAGAAGGGTCAACTTTGATCAAAGGTTGGACCAAGTCCTCATAGACATTTGTGAAGAGGGCGCTCAATGGAAGAGAGATTCAAGAGGGAAGCCGGTTCAACTAAGATGACATGACCTCAAGCCCGTGGCTAGGGGATGGTGGGAGTTCATTCAACGCTCAATCATTCCCACTAGCAACCGGTCTGAAGTTACTATAGACCGGGCTATCATGATCCATAGCATCATGATTGGAGAGGAAGTAGAAGTTCATGAGGTTATATCCCTAGAACTCTACAAGGTGGCGGACAAGTCCTCCACTTTGGCAAGGTTAGCCTTCCCTCATCTCATTTGTCATCTCTGCAATTCAGCTGGAATTGACATACAGGAAGACATCCTCATTGATAAAAACAAGACCATCACTAAGAAAAGGATGGAGCAAACAAGAGAGCCCACTCATTTACAAGAGCATGAGAAAACTCCTTATCATGAAATCCCTGAGATGCCTCAAGGGATGCACTTTCCTCCATAAAACTATTGGGAGCAAATCAACACCTCCCTAGGAGAATTAAGTTCCAATATGGGACAACTAAGGGTGGAGCACCAAGAGCATTCCATCCTCCTCCATGAAATTAGAGAAGACCAAAGAGCCATGAGGGAGGAGCAACAAAGGCAAGGAAGAGACATAGAGGATCTCAAGCACTCCGTAATATCTTCAAGAGGAAGAACAAGCCGCCATCACTAAGGTGGACCCGTTCTTTAATTTGCTTGTTCTTATTTTTCTGTTTTTCGAAAATTATGCTTTATGTTTTATTTATGTTTGTGTCTTATTACATGATCATCAGTGTCTAGTGTCTATGCCTTAAAGCTATGAATGTCCTATGAATCCATCACCTTTCTTGAATGAAAAATACTTTTAATTACAAAAGAAAAAGAAGTACATGAATTTTGAATTTTAAAATAGTTTAATTATTTTGATGTGGTGGCAATACTTTTTGTTTTTCTGAATGAATGCTTGAACAGTGCATATTTTTGAATTTGTTGTTTATGAATGTTAAAACTGTTGCTCTTGAAAGAATAATGAAAAAGGAGAAATGTTATTGATAATCTGAAAAATCATAAAATTAATTCTTGAAGTAAGAAAAAGCAGTGAATAGAAAAAAAGTGGTGAAAAAAAATAAAGAAAAAAAAGAGAAAAGAAAGAAAACGAAAAAAGCAGAAAAAGGCAGTAACCCTTTAAACCAAAAGGAAAGGGTAGAAAAAGGATCCAAGGCTTTGAGCATTAATGGATAGGAGGGCCCAAAGGAATAAAATCTTGGCCTAAGTGGCTAAACCAAGCTGTTCCTAACCATGTGCTTGTGGCGTGAAGGTGTCAAGTGAAAGCTTGAGACTGAGCAGTTAAAGTCGTGGTCCAAAGAAAAAAGAGTGTGCTTAAGAGCTTTGGACACCTCTAATTGGGGACTCTAGCAAAGCTAGGTCACAATCTGAAAAGGTTCACCCAGTTATGTGTCTGTGACATTTATGTATCCGGTGGTAATACTGGAAAACGAAATACTTAGGGTCACGGCCAAGACTCATAAAGTAACTGTGTTCAAGAATCAACATACTAAACTAGGAGAATCAATAACACTATATGAATTCTGAGTTCCTATAGATGCCAATCATTCTGAACTTCAAAGGATAAAGTGAGATGCCAAAATTGTTTAGAAGCAAAAAGCTAATAGTCCCGCTCATCTAATTAAGACTGATCTTCATAGATGTTTTCAGAATTTATTGTATATTCTCTTCTTTTCATCCTATTTTGTTTTTAGTTGCTTGGGGACAAACAACAATTTAAGTTTGTTGTTGTGATGAGCGGATAATTTATATGCTTTTTGGCATTATTTTTAATATCTTTTTAGTATGTTTTAGTTAGTTTTTGTTATATTTTTATTAGTTTTTAAATAAAAATCACATTTTTGTACTTTACTAGAAGTTTTTGTGTTTTTCTATGATTTCAGGTATTTTCTGGCTGAAATTGAGGGACCGGAGCAAAAATCTGATTCAGAGGCTGAAAAAGGACTGCAGATGCTGTTGGATTCTGACCTCTCTGCACTCGAAGTGGATTTTCTGGAGCTATCGATATCCAATGGGTGCACTCTCAATTGTGTTGGAAATTAGACATCCTGGGATTTCCAGCAATATATAATAGTCCATACTTTACCCGAGATTTGGTGGCCCAAACCGGCGTTCCAATTAAGCATAAAAATTCTGGCGTCAAAACGCCAGAACTGGCATAAAAGCTGGAGTTAAACACCCAAACTGGCACCAAAGCTGGCGTTTAACTCCAAGAAAGTCTCTACATGTGAAAGCTTCAATACTCAGCCCAAGCACACACCAAGTGGGCCCCGGAAGTGGATTTCTGCATCATTTACTCATTTCTGTAAACCCTAGGTTACTAGTTCTCTATAAATATGACTTTTGCTATTGTATTCAAAGATAGATCTTTGATGGGTCTAATGCTATCTTAGACCTTTATGGGGGCTGGCCATTCGACCATGCCTGGACCTTCATTACTTTTGTATTTTCAACGGTGGAGTTTCTACACACCATAGATTAAGGTGTGGAGCTCTGCTATTCTTCATGAATTAATGCACACGGTGATACCCAACATACAGCTTTCCATGGAAAGGAGTATGAATGATTGGATGAAGGCAATCGGAAAGGAGAGGTTCAAAAGGAACAAAGCATCTCCATACGCTTATCTGAAATTCCTACCAATGAATTGCATAAGTATCTCTATCCTATTTTATGTTTTATTTATATTTTAATCATAAATTCTCCATAACCATTTGAATCCGCCTGACTGAGATTTACAAGATGACCATAGCTTGCTTCAAGCCGACAATCTCTGTGGGATCGACCCTTACTCACGTAAGGTTTATTACTTGGATGACCCAGTGCACTTGCTGGTTAGTTGCATCGGAGTTGTGAATAAAAGTGTGAATCACGATTGCGCATACCAATTTTTCAGTGCCATTATCAGAGATCACAATTTCGTGCACCACATAGCAACATTGTTCTTACTTTCTTCTGTTAAACGGGCAAGTGACCTAACTTTCGTTGGATATAACTGTTTGGAATGTGAATTCTAATCGACTTTGATTCCTATTTTCATTCACATTCCAAGTTAATTCTACTTTAATCCGTTCACTTCATAGTTTTGTTGTTCCTTATCTCAGTCTCTCCTTGCCTGCTTTTCATAATTATTTTGCTTTACTTGCCTTTTGAATATATTTTACATACCTGTTTTCTCTATTCTTTTTTAGGATGACGGATAAGAATGGAAAGGGCAAAGCAAGGGCATCTAGCTCAGGTAAACGAAAGTGAACGACACAGCCCACTACAACAGCGGATGATGGGCTATAGTCTACAAAACATATCGTTGAGAGAGACAAGTTGATCAGAGTTTACCTCCCATTGATCTATACAAGTTCAACAACCTTTACTCCGAGCTAAAGTTCCCGACTTTTAGAGAGCGCAATCTACACATGGAAAGAAAACTCGAGATTCTCGAAGATATGAAAAAGTAAACTGAAACTGATTTATGATATGGGATGGGGGTTCCTAGAAAGGGATCATGTGGCTGTGAACACGTCGTGAGTCTGGGAGTTTTATGTCAACTACTACAACGCAGCCCTCGACGTAGTTCACCTCAGAAGTCAAAAGATTTCAGTGGCTGAGGAGACTATAGAGCATATCCTCCACCTTCTGCCTAGACCCAGTGGCAAAGATGCTTATGAAAAGGAAGAAGGTGAGAGGAAGCAGATGAAGTTTGACTGGGATGAGGTAACGACAATTATCGCTAAACCTGAGAGGCAGTGAATTTTTAGAGCAGATAAGACAGCTCCCAGGGTGATATCAGTCCATGCTCTGACTGATGAGGCTCGGATCTGGCCGTAGATCTTGGCCAATTACGTGATGCCAATCACCCACCATACCGTCGTTGTTGCTGATATGGCGGTATTGGTCTGGTGTGTCCTGGAAGGTAAGCAGTTGTACCTTCCAAGGCTCATCAGAAAGTACATGGGTCCGAGCTTACTATATTGGCAATCTGGCCTTCCCGTGCATGATTACTGAGTTGGATATGGAGGCAGGGGTTCTCTAGCTGGCCACAGATAAGAGACCGATGATCGCAGGAAGCAAGAAGGTGATTCCGTATGGCGACTGGTTTGGACCTCAACCGAGCTCCAGGCGCAAAAGCAGACGTGAGGCAGCACCCGCTTCAGAAGCCAGACCCTCAACACCCTCAACATCAGTAGCCCCATCATCATCAATACCCATAGCACCACCAGCACCATCAGCATCATCATAGCCAATTTACCACCTTCTACAGAGCCTCTTCCAGCGGATTTATTAGATGGAACATCGCAATAAGCGACGTTTTGATTACCTGAAGAGGATATCTGGCTACACTAACTTC
>NC_029793.2:33663580-33665440 GCF_000816755.2 Arachis ipaensis | reverse complement strand
AGGGAGTAGGAGGAGCAGACCCTAGCAGATGACAGTGGAGATGACAATGACGATTCATTCCACTCTCCATGACTTCATGAGCACCAAGGACGGTGCTAGATTTTAAGTGTGGGGAGGTCGTCCGACTGATCGGTGAATTTTGGGTGAAAATTCTTCCATTCTGAACATTTCAGTTTTAGTTTTTATTATGCTTTTAGCTTTTTAGATATTTTGTTAGCATTTTGTTATTTTGGATATATTTTAGTTTATTGCTTTTGTTAGTTTTGTTTGTACGTAACTAATATCTTTATAGTTTGATGCACTTTTATTTTGGCCTGTATATATGCTTTTAGTCTTTAGTTATTGATTATGATTCGATAATATGATGATTGCATCTAATTCAATTTTCTATACACTTGATGATTTGGTTTGATTGAAATTAGGAAATGAACTTAGGATTTTTTATGAATTCTATCCAATCACATTATATATACATATATAAAGAATAAGTTTAGCCAAAATAATAAAATTTTCGAGAAAAAATTCTTTATAGAGCATTGATAAACCCCTATTTTATGATTCATCTTGTGCTCAAATTGAGTGTTTTTATCAATTTTTCACCCACTTATTCATATGAATTGCATGGTTTTACTTTCCCTTCCTTATTTTATAATATATGTGAAAACATGTTTCCTATGCTTTAAAAATATTAATTTTAATTATCCTTTATTACCATTCAATGCCGTGATTTGTGTGTTAAGTATTTTCAGGCTTCATAGGGCAGGAATGGCTTAGAAGACAGAAAGGAAACATACAGGAATGGAGGGAAAGCACAAAAATGGAGTTTTGAAGAAAAGGCAGCGACGCGCATGCGTGGACGACGCAGACGCGTGCCTAGCGCAAAATGGTAGCGATGCGTACGCGTGGACAACGTGGATGCGTGCTTTGAGCAGAACGCAAATGACGCATACGCGTGACTGACGCGTACGCGTGACCAGAAAAAAACTCCAAAAGACGCGAACGCGTGACAGACGCCACGTACAAGAATCTGCAGAAAATGCCCTCAGCGATTTTTGGGCCCCTTTCGGCCCAGATCCAAGCCCAGAAATACGGAATATAAGCCAGAGAATGGGAGAATCGAAGAGGATGATGGAGAGAACATTGATAATTCACAATTTTAGGTTTTAGATGTAGTTTTTAGAGAGAGAGAGAGGCTCTCTTCTCTCTCTTAGGATTTTAGGATTTAGGATTTCTATTATGATTAGGCTACTTCTCTTCAATCATAGGTTCAATGTTCCTTTAATTAATGTTTCTCTTCTACTTTTATTTATTCTAATGCTTTTACTTGTATTTGACTTATGTTGGCAAAGTGGCTTATGAACCTTCTCATGTTAGATTTGAATATTCTATTTAATGCATATTGAGGTATTTCAGATTTAAGATTGCTTTCTTCAAATTTATGCTATTAATGCTTTTAATTTAATTTAGATTTTTCTCCTTTTGGTTTTGGTTAAGTAATTGGTAACACTTGAGTTGTCAAACTCAGCAGTTGATTGAGATTTGGGAATTGCTGATTGATTTGTATTGCTCTAAATCTACTCTTTCCACAGGAGTTGACCAGGACTTGAGGATCAAATTAATTAGTCCACTTGACTTTCCTTTATTTAGTAAGGGTTAACTAAGTGGGAGCAACAAACAATTCTCATCACACCTGATAAGGATAACTAGGATAGAATTTTTAGTTCTTATACTTTGCCAAGAGATTTTCTAATTATTAATTTATTTTTCTTGTCATTTAAATTACTTGTTCCTTATTTTAAAAAACTCAAAACCAAATATACTTTTTCCATAACCAATAATAAATCATACCTCCCTGCAATT
>NC_029793.2:33660733-33663553 GCF_000816755.2 Arachis ipaensis | reverse complement strand
GTTATTGTAAATATTTTATTTTGCTTGTTTATTTGTTTTTGTTTTTGTTTTTAATTTTTATTAATTACTATGAGTTCTCACCCCCGTCGCTTTGAGTTTGGTTCTAATATTGTTGCAAGGAATGGAAGCTATAACAGGAACACGCATCAAGGTCAAACCAATCAAAGATGGATGGAACCACGAGGATCTGATCAACCCTTTAGGCAACAACACCTTCCAAGGTACCATGGACGACGACCATTCAACAATGCATGTCGAGACAATAGTTATGGTGGACCCCTTCGTGACAACCATCACCCACCAAATTACTACGGTTAAGAGTCATTCCGAGGTGCGTACCAAGATGATAGATATGGTGGACCCCCTTATAGTTACCAACAAGCCCCATCATATACCTATGAACCACCTCCTCAACATAGCTATGAACCACCACACTCACAAGCCACCTACCAACACTCACCTCCATATGACCCTAACCCATATCCACCCCAATTCCAATCTAATTACTCCCAAGAACCACCACTTCCCTATGCACCATGTCCATATCCATCGACCCAAGAATCACGGGAGCGTCTCAAGGAAACAGTGGAAAAATTTCATGCAACCCTTAACAAACTGGATCAAGCAATCAATCGATTACGTTCCCGACGTTCGGACACTCAAGGAACCCCCATGGCTTCATGTGGACAATCTAATGAAGAACGTAGCATGAAGGAGATATTCATTTAATCTAAGGTAGAACGGAAGTGGTTGTCAGGCACGCGTTCATAGTTGGGAATGATGATGACTGTCACGATCATCACATTCATATTGAGGTGCGAATGAATATCTTAGAATCGGAATAAGATTGAATTGAATAGAAAAACGATAGTACTTTGTATTAATTCATAAGGAACAGCAGAGCTCCACACCTTAATCTATGGTGTGTAGAAACTCTACCTTTGAAAATACATAAGTGATGAAGGTTCAGGCATGGCCGAATGGCCAGCCCCCAAACGTGATCTAAAGATGAAACTGAAGATGTTCCAAAGATGTAAATACAATAGTAAAAAGTCCTATTTATGCTAAACTAGTTACTAGGGTTTACAGAAATGAGTAAATGATGCAGAAATCCACTTCTGGGGCCCACTTGGTGTGTGCTTGGGCTGAGCATTGAGCTTTACACGTGTAGAGGCTTCTCTTGGAGTTGAACGCCAGTTTGTAACCTGTTTCTGGCGTTTAACTCCACTTTGCAACCTGTTTCTAGCGTTTAACTCCAGAATGCAGCATGGAACTGGCGTTGAACGCCAGTTTGCATCATCTAAACTCGGGCAAAGTATGAACTATTATATATTTCTGGAAAGCCCTGGATGTCTCCTTTCCAACGCAATTGAGAGCACGCCATTTGGAGTTCTGTAGCTCCAGAAAATCTACTTTGAGTGTAGGGAGGTCAGAATCCAACAGCATCTGCAGTCCTTCTTCAACCTCTGAATCTGATTTTTGCTCAAGTCCCTCAATTTTAGCCAGAAAATATCTGAAATCACAGAAAAACACACAAACTCATAGTAAAGTCCAGAAATGTGATTTTTATTTAAAAACTAATAAAAATGTACTAAAAACTAACTAAATTATATTGAAAACTATGTAAAAATAATGCCAAAAAGCGTATAAATTATCCGCTCATCACAACACCAAACTTAAATTATTGCTTGTCCCCAAGCAACTGAAAATCAAATAGGATAAAAAGAAGAGAATATACTATAAATTCCAAAATATTAATGAAACTTAGCTCCAATCAGATGAGCGGGACTTGTAGCTTTTTGCCTCTTGAATAGTTTTGGCATCTCACTTCATCCATTGAAGTTCAGAATGATTGGCATCTATAGGAACTCAGAATTCAGGTAGTGTTATTGATTCTCCTAGTTCAGTATGTTGATTCTTGAACACAGCTACTTTATGAGTCTTGGCCGTGGCCCTAAGCACTTTGTTTTCCAGTATTATCACCGGATACATAAATGCCACAGACACATAAATGGGTGAACCTTTTAAGATTGTGACTCAGCTTTGCTAAAGTCCCTAATTAGAGGTGTCCAGGGTTCTTAAGCACACTCTTTTTTTGCTTTGGACCTTGACTTTAACCGCTCAGTCTCAAGTTTTCACTTGACACCTTCACGCCACAAGCACATGGTTAGGGACAACTTGGTTTAGCTGCTTAGGCCAGGATTTTATTCCTTTAGGCCCTCCTATCCACTGATGCTCAAAGCCTTGGATCCTTCTTATTATCCTTGCCTTTTGGTTTTAAGGGCTATTGGCTTTTTGCTCTTGCCTTTTGGTTTAAAGAGCTTTTGGCTTTTTCTGCTTGCTTTTTCTTTTTCTTTCTCTCTTTTTTTTGCTATATTTTTTTTTCTTTTTTTGCAAGCTTTTGTATTCACTGCTTTTTCTTTCTTCAAGAATCAATTTTATGATTTTTCAGATTATCAAATAACATGTCTCTGGTGCACGAATTATAAATCACACTTTTTACAACTCGTACCACTAACCAGCAAGTGCACTGGGTCGTCCAAGTAATACCTTACGTGAGTAAGGGTCGATCCCACGGAGATTGTTGGCTTGAAGCAAGCTATGGTTATCTTGTAACTCTCAATTAGGAAAATAATAAAACAATTCACTTATCAAATTTGATTGCAAGGAATAACAGAGCATGAAATAAATACTTGTTATGCAGTAATGGAGAATGTGTTGGAGTTTTGGAGGTGCTTTGTCTTCTGAATCTCTGCTTTCCTCTGTCCTCTTGTTCACGCACGCACGTCCTCCTATGGCAAGCTGTGTGTTGGTGGATCA
>NC_029793.2:33654046-33660599 GCF_000816755.2 Arachis ipaensis | reverse complement strand
ATCTCTAAAAGTTGTTTAAATACTAAACTAGTAACCTAGGTTTATAGAAAATGAGTAGACTATGATAGATAGTGTAGAAATCCACTTCTGGGGCCCACTTGGTGTGTGCTGGGGCTGAGACTAAAGCTTCTCACGTGCTTGGGCTGTTTTGGGCATTCAACGCCAGGTTGTAACCTGTTTCTGGCGTTGAACTCCACTTTGTAACTTGTTTCTGGCGCTGGACGCCAGACAGCAGCATGAACGCCAGTTTACGTCATCTATCCTTGAGCAAAGTATGGACTATTATATATTTCTGGAAAGC
This sequence comes from Arachis ipaensis, assembly GCF_000816755.2. Lineage (NCBI taxonomy): Eukaryota > Viridiplantae > Streptophyta > Magnoliopsida > Fabales > Fabaceae > Arachis > Arachis ipaensis. Next base: position 33,660,298 of record NC_029793.2, on the reverse strand, counting down.
CCTGGATGTCTACTTTCCAACTCAATTGGAACAGCACCATTTGGAGTTGTGTAGCTCCAGAAAATCCATTTTGAGTGCTGGGAGGTCAGAATCCAACAGCATCAGCAGTCCTTTTTCAGCCTGAATCAGATTTTTGCTCAGCTCCCTCAATTTCAGCCAGAAAATATCTGAAATTACAGAAAAACACACAAACTCATAGTAAAGTCCAGAAATATGAATTTTGCCTAGAAACTACTAAAAATAAACTAAAGACTAACTAAAACATACTAAAATCTATATGAAATTAACCCCAAAAAGCGTATAAAATATCCGCTCATCACAACACCAAACTTGAACTGTTGCTTGTCCTCAAGCAACTAGACAAATAAAATAGAAGACTAATAAGTCAAGAAGCAATAATATCTCAGAGGTTTTGAGTGAAGCTCAGATTCTAATTAGATGAGCGGGACTAGTAGCTTTTTGCTTCCGAACAGTTTTGGCATCTCACTTTATCCACTGAAGCTCAGAGTGATTGGCATCTATAGGAACTTAGAATTCAGATAGTGTTATTGATTCTCCTATTTCAGTATGATGATTCTTGAACACAGCTACTTTATGAGTCTTGGCCGTGGCCCTAAGCATTTTGTTTTCCAGTATTACCACCGGATACATAAATACCACAGACACATAATTGGGTGAATCCTTTTAGATTGTGACTCAGCTTTGCTAAAGTCCCCAATTAGAGGTGTCCAGGGTTCTTAAGCACACTTTTCTTTTTGCTTTGGACCTTGACTTTAACTGCTCATCTCAAGTTTTCATTTGACACCTTCACGCCACAAGCACATGGCTAGGGACAGCTTGGTTTAGCCGCTTAGGCCAGGATTTTATTCCTTTGGGCCCTCCTATCCACTGATGCTCAAAGCCTTGGGATCCTTTCTATTACCCTTGCCTTTTGGTTTTAAGAGCTTTGGCTTTTTCTGCTTGCTTTCTCTTTCTCTCTCTCTTTTTTTTTCTGCAAGCTTTGTTCTTTGCTGCTTTTTCTTGCTTCAAGAATCATTTTTATGATTTTTCAGATTGTTAATAACATGTCTCATGTTCATCATTCTTTCAAGAGCCAACATATTTAACATTCTTAAACAACAAATTCAAAAGACATATGCACTGTTCAAGCATTCATTCAGAAGACAGAAAGCATTGCCACCACATGTTACTAATTAGAATTTTTCTTATTAAAAACTCGAATTTTATTGCCTCTTATTCAAAAGATCTACTATTTTATTCATGTTTGCTGATGATGAGAAAAATAGACTATAACTTAATTGGAGGTAAAATCAAAATAGACACTAATTACTACTATATGACTCCTAAGGTAAACTCTTATAACGACAACTATCACAGAGTTAAAGCAGAAATTGGAATTTAACAACCTTTGTTCTGGGAAGTGGATGTTCCTCAAATCTGTGGGGTGCTTGGTCCTTCAAGAGATAACTTCTGGCGCTTCAATTCCCTCAAGTCACGCCCTTGCTCTTCCTGTTCTTTAATCAAATAGCAAAGAATTTGACTTTGTTCCTTCTGTTCCGTTATTATTTGTTCCATAGCTTTTTGCATCTTGGTAACTGATGTTTCAAGATACTCCCAATATTCAGATTGAGGGATTTCTGGGAGAAATCCCTGTATTTTCTTCTTGTGGGGTCATCCTGTGCTTGTTGTTTTTCCATTGATGCTTTGGTGATTGGTTTCTCAATTGAGATATACTCAGTTATTCCCATCCTTACTCCAGCATCCTTGCAGAGCAGAGAAATCAAGCTTGGGTAAGCCAACCTGGCCTCTTTAGAATTTTTATTAGCAATTTTGTAGAATTCAATTGAAATCAGTTGATGAACTTCCACTTCTTTTCCCATCATGATGCAATGGATCATCACTGCTCTTTTAATAGTGACTTCAGAACGGTTGCTAGTGGGCAGCAGAGAATGCCCAATGAAATCCAGCCAGCCTCTGGCTACTGGTTTCAGATATTCTCTTTTGAGTTGATTAGGAACACCCTTCGTGCTGGTGGTCCACCTGGCTCCAGGGATGCATATGTCCTCTAGAATCTTATCCAGGCCCTTGTCTGTTCTCATCATTCTCCTATTGAAGGAGTCTGGATCATCTTTCAGCTGAGGTAGCTTTAAGATCTCTCTGATCTTGTCAGGGTGGGTATGAATAATCTTTCCTCTGACCACGGTCCGATAGTCATAGATATCAGATCCAGATAGTCTTTGCCTGTCTGTATGCCACATATTAGCATAGAACTCCTGGACCATATTCCTTCCCACTTTCGTTTTAGGATTGGCTAGGATCTCCCAGTTCCTGATTCGAATTTGCTCCTAGATCTCCGGATATTCGTCTTCTTTCAGATCGAATCTGACTTCTGGGATCACTGATCTTAGACCCATTATTTTGTAATAATGGTCTGAATGTTCTTTAGTTAAGAACTTCCCTTGATTCCAAAGTGGTTTTGGAACACTCTCTTTCTTGCCTCTTGGAGTGGGTTGTTTTCCTTTAGAGGCCATGATCTTAGTGATCACGGATAAGCACACCAAACTTAGAGGTTTGCTTGTCCTCAAGCAAAAGAAAAGAAAGGAGGGGAGAGAAGGAGAGCTAGGTGCAATGGTGGATGGGAGGGGAGGGAGGCCGAACCCATATTTAAAGGGGGAGGGGGGTGGGTTTTCGAAAAATAGGGAGAAAGATAGGATAGAAGACATGATTTTTAGAAAAAATATGATAAGAAAAGATATTTGAAAAAGATAGATTTGAAATTTTGAAAAAGATAGTATGGAGATTTGAAAAAGATATTGCTTAGTTGAAAAGATTTTTGAATGAAAGGAGAGAGATTTGTTTTGAACATTTTGAAAAAGAGTTGAGTTGGATTGAAAAAAAGGATTGGTGCTTATGGATTAAGATACATTTAATATTTTTAAAGAAGGGTTTTTAGAAATTAGGGATTTTAGAAATCAGGGTTCTTAACATGTTTATGCAAGAAATCATGAATTGGAACATGAAAATTAGGATTAAAATGAAAAATATGAAAAAAAACGAATTTTACCTCCTCCCCACCATCCTGGCGTTTGAACGCCTAAACGCTGCATGTTTTGGGCGTTCAACGCCCAAATGCTGCTTCTCCTGGGCATTCAACGTCCAGCTGCTGCTTATTTCTGGCGTTGAACGCGAGGAAGTCCTTTGTTACTGGGCGTTTTTCTGAACGCCCAGAACGCTGTGAATCTGGCGTTAAACGCCCAGAAAGAGCTTCTTTCTGGCGTTCAACGCCCAGATGGCTATCCTTACTGGCGTTCAACGCCTAGTGGATGCTTCTGTTGGGCGTTGAACGCCCAAAATAGACTTTTACTGGCGTTTTCTTGCCAGTGAGCTCTTTTTCTCTGTTTTGCGTGCAGAATCCTTCTGTAGCCCTGTGAACTTATACAATTGACTTTTTACCTTAGGATCAATGAACTTAATTTTAACAAATAAAATCAAGAATGGGGCAAAATGCTTAGAGGAAGTGATGCCCCATGGCTGGGTTGCCTCCCAGCAAGCGCTTCTTTATTGTCTTTAGCTGGACCTTGCTGAGCTTTTTAATCTAGCTTCAGCCTTGAGCATTCTTGCTCAACATTGCCTTCAAGATAGTGCTTGATTCTCTGTCCATTAACAATGAACTTCTTATCAGAATCAATATCTTGAAGCTCCACATAACCATATGGTGATACACTTGTAATCACATATGGTCCCCTCCACCGGGACTTCAGTTTCCCGGGGAATAGCCTGAGCCTAGAGTTAAACAACAGAACTTTTTGTCCTGGTTCAAAGATTCTGGATGACAACTTCCTGTCATGCCATTTTTTTTATTTTTCTTTATAAAGCTTGGCATTTTCGAAAGAAGTGCATCTGAATTCCTCTAGTTCATTTAGCTGGAGTAATCTTTTTTCTCTAGCTAATTTGGCATCAAAGTTTAGGAACCTGGTTTCCCAGTAGGCTTTATGTTCCAGTTCCACGGGCAGGTGACATGCCTTACCATACACAAGTTGGTATGGAGAGGTCCCTATAGGAGTCTTGAATGCTGTTCTGTATGCCCACAGAGCATCATCCAAGCTCCTTGCCCAATACTTTCTACGGGTATTTACAGTCCGTTCTAGGATTCTTTTTAGCTCTCTGTTAGAGACTTCAACTTGCCCATTAGTTTGTGGATGATATGGAGTAGCCACCTTGTGGCGAATTCCATACCGAACCATGGCTGAGTAAAGCTGTTTGTTGCAGAAGTGAGTGCCCCCATCACTGATCAGTACTCTAGGGACACCAAACCTGCTAAAGATATGTTTCTGGAGGAACTTCAGCACTGTTTTAGTATCATTGGTGGGTGTGGCAATGGCCTCAACCCATTTTGATACATAGTCAACTGCCACCAGAATATAAGTGTTTGAGAATGATGGTGGGAAAGCTCCCATGAAGTCAATTCCCCATACGTCAAACAACTCAATCTCCAAAATTCCTTGTTGAGGCATGGCGTAACCATGAGGCAGATTACCAGCTCTTTGGCAACTGTCACAGTTACGTATAAACTCTCGGGAATCTCTATAGAGTGTGGGCCAATAGAAGCCACATTGGAGGACCTTGGTGGCTGTTCGCTCACCTCCAAAATGGCCTCCATATTGAGATCCATGGCAATGCCATAGGATCCTCTATGCTTCTTCTCTAGGAACACACCTACGGATTATTCCGTCTGCACATCTCTTAAAGAGATAGGGTTCATCCCACAAGTAGTACTTTGCATCAGTGATTAATTTTTTCTTTTGTTGCCTATTGTACTCTTTGGGTATGAACCTTGCAGCTTTATAGTTTGCAATATCGGCAAACCATGGTGTTTCCTGAATCGCAAATAAATGCTCATCCGGAAAAGTCTCAGAGATCTCAAGAGAGGGGAGGGACGTCCCTTCTATTGGCTCTATCTGGGACAGATGATCAGCCACTTGGTTCTCTGTTCCTTTTCTGTCTCTTATTTCTATATCAAACTCTTGCAGAAGCAACACCCATCTGATGAGCCTGGGTTTTGAATCCTGCTTTGTGAGTAGATATTTAAGAGCAGCATGGTCAGTATACACAATCACTTTTGATCCTACTAAGTATGATCTGAACTTGTCAATGGCGTAAACCACTGCAAGTAATTCTTTTTCTGTGGTTGATGAGCGGATAATTTATACGCTTTTTGACATTGTTTTTAGTATGTTTTTAGTAGGATCTAGTTACTTTTAGGGATGTTTTCATTAGTTTTTATGTTAAATTCATATTTCTGGACTTTACTATGAGTTTGTGTGTTTTTCTATGATTTCAGGTATTTTCCGGCTGAAATTGAGGGACTTGAGCAGAAATCAGATTCAGAGGTTGAAAAAGGACTGCTGATGCTGTTGGATTCTGACCTCCCTGCACTCAAAGTGGATTTTCTGGAGCTACAGAACTCGAAATGGCATGCTTCCAATTGCGTTGGAACGTAGACATCCAGGGCTTTCCAGAAATATATAATATGGAGATCACAATTTCGTGCATCAAGTTTTTGGCGCCGTTGCCGGGGATTGTTCGAGTTTGGACAACTGACGGCTCATCTTGTTGCTCAGATTGGGTAACTTTCTTTTCGTTTTCTTTTCAAAAATTTTTCAAAAAAATTTTTCAAAACTTTTCTCATCTGTTTTCGAAAAAATTAAAAATGTTTTCAAAAATAAATTTTTTCAGAATTTTTAAGAATGAATTCTAGTGTTTCATGATGATTTGTTGAATCCTGGCTGGCTGTAAGCCATGTCTAATCTTTTGGACTGGGGTTTCAACTTACCATCCCAAATGAAGAGATTCTCACACACTTAGTTGCTCTATACATGAAAAGTATCCATATCTGCTGAAGCTTGGCTGGCCATTGGCCATGTCTAGTGTTTTGGACCGGAGCTTTCATTGAAGGCTTGGCTGGCTAGTGAGCCATGTCTAATTCCTGGACTGAAGCTTTAGACTAACATGGCAAGATTCCTGGAATTCATGTTAAAAATTTTGGAATCCTTATTTTTCTTTTTCATATAATTTTCGAAAAAAATCCAAAAAAAAATTAGAAAATCATAAAAATCAAAAATATTTTGTGTTTCTTGTTTGAGTCTTGAGTCATGTTATAAGTTTGGTGTTTAGCAAGCCTTTTCCATCATCAACTCAGCAACAGACAGAGAACTCTGAACAAAATGCTTCTAATTTAGCAAATTTAGTCTC
>NC_029793.2:33652366-33653957 GCF_000816755.2 Arachis ipaensis | reverse complement strand
TCTCCACTCCCTTCTTCTCACCACTCTCTTTCACACAACCCCATAAACACTCTTCCCTAAAAAGCCCTTCACCAATCACCTCAATCTCTCTTCCCCATTAAACCTTCACCACTCACATCCACCCACTCTTCCCAATAAACCTACCTCATAAACTCCACCTACCTTCAAAATTCAAAACCAATTTCCCACCCAAACCCACCCATATGGCCGAAACCTTCCCCCCTTCCCTTCCCTATATAAAGCCCTCCATTCTTCATCAAATTCACACAACACACCCACCCCTCTACACTCTCCTTGGCCGAAACCACATCTCCCTCTCCCTCTCCATATTTCTTCTTCTTCTTCTATTCTTTTGTTTATTGCTCGAGGGCGAGAAATATTCTAAGTTTGGTGTGGTAAAAGCATAGCTTTTTTGTTTTTCCATTACCATTGATGGCATCTAAGACCGGAGAATCCTCTAGAAGAGGGAAAGGGAAGACAAGAGCTTCCATATCCGAGTCATGGGAGATGGAAAGATTCATCTCCAAAGCCCATCAAGACCACTTCTATGATGTTGTGGCCAAGAAGAAGGTGAACCCTGAGGTCCCTTTTAAACTCAAAAGAAATGAGTATCCGGAGATCCGACATGAAATTCAAAGAAGAGGTTGGGAAGTTCTAACAAATCCGTGGTTGTGTAATTTTTCTGGGCATCATTTAAAACGCGACTAGCATAATAAATGACGTGCAGAAGCTTGTCATGCCTCTGTCCCAATACTGCACCAATGGCGTAATCACTGGCATCACACATTAGCTCAAATGGTAATGTCCAGTCTGGTGCAGAAATAATTGGTGCTGTGACCAGCTTAGCTTTCAGTGTTTCAAACGCCTGCAGACACTCTGTGTCAAACACAAATGGCGTGTCAGCAGCTAGCAGATTACTTAGAGGTTTTGCGATTTTTGAAAAATCCTTTATAAACCTCCTATAGAATCCTGCATGCCCCAGAAAGCTTCTGATTGCCTTAACATTGGCAGGTGGTGGTAATTTTTCAATTACCTCTATTTTTGCTTGATCCACATCTATTCCCTTGTTTGAGATTTTATGCCCAAGGACAATCCCTTCAGTCACCATGAAGTGACATTTTTCCCAGTTTAAAACTAGGTTGGTCTCTTGGCATCTCTTCAGAACAAGTTTCAGGTGATCAAGACAGGAGTTGAATGAGTCTCCATATACTGAGAAGTCATCCATGAAGACTTCCAGAAATTTTTCCACCATATCCGAGAAAATAGAGAGCATGCATCTCTGGAAGGTTGCAGGCGCATTACACAGCCCAAATGGCATCCTTCTATAAACAAACACTCCAGATGGACATGTGAATGCTGTTTTCTCTTGATCCTGGGGATCTACTGCAATCTGGTTATAGCTTGAGTAGCCATCCAAAAAGCAGTAATAATCATGACCTGCCAGTCTTTCTAGCATCTGGTCTATGAATGGTAAAGGAAAATGATCATTTCTGGTGGCTGTATTGAGCCTTCTGTAGTCAATACACATGCGCCATCCTGTAACTGTTCTTGTAGGAACCAGTTCATTCTTTTCATTATGAACCACTGTCAT
>NC_029793.2:33650134-33651554 GCF_000816755.2 Arachis ipaensis | reverse complement strand
AGGGGTTGTCATCAGCACTTGTGTGTGTCTGATCCCTCACTGGCAATTGAATGCCAGAGTTAGGAGCTGGAGTGGCATTAGACGCCAGCTTCCCAGTTCTTCCTGGCGTCTGAACGCCAGAACTGTGCTCCTTTTGGGTGTTCAACGCTAGATCCTTGCTTGTTTCTGGCATTGAACGCCAGTCCTGAGCATGGTCTGGGCGTTCAGCGCCAGCCTTCCACCAAATTTTTGGCGTTTTAGCGCCAGAATTATTTTTTCCTGGGCTCTTACTGTCCTCTGGTAGATTTTGGATGGTTTGCTCATTTCTTGGCTTCTTGCTGCCTTGAGGTGGGGTATTTAGTGTTTTCCCACTTCTTAATTGCACTGCTTGGCATTCTTCTGTTATTTGTCTTGACAGCTGCTGCTTTGTTTGCTTCAATTGTTCTTCCATGTTTATATTAGCTATCCTTGTCTCTTGTAGTTTATCCTTGAATTCAGCTAACTACTTTGTTAGAAAATCCAATTGTTGATTGAATTCAGCAGCTTGCTCTGCAGGACTGAGTTCAGCAGTTACTGTTTTAGCCTCTTCTTTCATGGAAGAGTCACTGCTTAGGTACAGATGCTGATTTATGGCAATTGTATCAATGAGCTCTTGAGCTTCTTCAATTGTCTTTCTCATGTGGATAGATCCACCAGCTGAGCAATCTAAAGAGATCTGAGCTCTTTCTATAAGCCCATAATAGAAGATGTCTAACTGAACCCATTCTGAAAACATTTCAGAGGGGCATTTTCTTAGCATCTCTCTGTATCTCTCCCAGGCATCATAAAGAGATTCATTATCTCCTTGTTTAAAGCCTTGGATGTCCAGCCTTAGCTGTGTCATCCGTTTTGGAGGAAAGTATTGATTCAGGAATTTTTCTGTCAGCTGTTTCCATGTCCTTATGCTAGCCTTAGGTTGGTTATTTAACCACCTCTTGGCTTGGTCTTTTATAGCAAATGGAAACAGTAATAATCTATAGACATCCTGATCTACTTTCTTATCATGTACTGTGTCAGCAATTTGTAAAAACTGTGCCAGAAACTCTGTAGGTTCTTCCTGTGGAAGACCGGAATACTGGCAGCTTTGCTGCACCATGATAATGAGCTGAGGATTCAACTCAAAGCTACTGACTCCAATAGAAGGTATGCAGATACTACTCCCATATGAAGCAGTAGAGGGATTAGCATATGACCCCAGAGTCCTCCTGGACTGTTCATTTCCACTTAGATCCATGATGGAGAAAGGGAGATGACGTAAAATAAAAATTTTATTTTTATTTATTTATTTATTTATTTAATTATTTTGAAAATAAAATAAATTAAAATAAAATAAATAAAAATAGGCGAAGATTTTCGAAAAAAATGAGGAGAGAGAAAGTGGTCAGGAAGTTTTGAAAAAGAT
>NC_029793.2:33628681-33650115 GCF_000816755.2 Arachis ipaensis | reverse complement strand
ATATGACCCCAGAGTCCTCCTGGACTGTTCATTTCCACTTAGATCCATGATGGAGAAAGGGAGATGACGTAAAAAAAAATATTTATTTTTATTTATTTATTTACTTAATTATTTTGAAAATAAAATAAATTAAAATAAAATAAATAAAAATAGGCGAAGATTTTCGAAAAAAATGAGGAGAGAGAAAGTGGTTAGGAAGTTTTGAAAAAGATATGATTTGGAAAAGATTTTAAAAAATAAAAAAAATCTGAATTTTTTTTTAAAAATAATTTTCGAAAATTTGTTTTAAAAATAGAGAGAAAAGATATTTTTGAATTTAGTGAGGAAAGAGAAAAACAATAAAATAGCACAAGATTTAAAAATTTTAGATCTAATGCTCCTTGTTTTCGAAAATTTTGGAGGAAAAACACCAAGGAACACCAAACTTAAAAATTTTAAGATCAAGACACAAGAAAAACTCAAGAACACTTTGAAGACTCACAAGAACACAAGAACATGAAAAAAGAACATCAAACTTAAAATTTTTTAGAAAACCAAACTAAAATTTTCGAAAATCAAAGGGAAATCAATAAGAAAACACCAAACTTAAGGTTTGGCACAAGATTTAATGTAAAAATTATTTTTGAAAAAGAATTTTAAAAAGAAGGTACCCAATTACCAAGAACACAGACCAACGCTCTAGCCAAATGGGCAGTAAATGTAACACTTGTTTTGAAAAAATATTTTTAATAACTAAGAATGGAAAAAATATTTTTTTTTTGAAAACTAATGTTTTGAAAAGGCACAAGAAAAACAAGAGAAATCACAAAACAAGAAAAACAAAAGATCAAACAAGAAAAATTCAATTATAAAAATACAATTTTCGAAAAAAAAAATTTTTTTTTTGAAAGAGAAAATAAGGATTCTAAAATTTTAACCAACAACAATAATAAAAGACTCTAAACTAAAAAGAAAAATTTTTTCCTAATCTAAGCAACAAAATAAACCGTCAGTTGTCCAAACACGAACAATCCCCGGCAACGGCGCCAAAAACTTGGTGCACGAATTATAAATCACACTTTTTACAACTCGTACCACTAACCAGCAAGTGCACTGGGTCGTCCAAGTAATACCTTACGTGAGTAAGGGTCGATCCCACGGAGATTGTTGGCTTGAAGTAAGCTATGGTTATCTTGTAACTCTCAGTTAGGAAAACAATAAAACAATTCACTTATCAAATTTGATTGCAAGGAATAATAGAGCATGAAATAAATACTTGTTATGCAGTAATGGAGAATGTGTTGGAGTTTTGGAGGTGCTTTGTCATCTGAATCTCTGCTTTCCTCTGTCCTCTTGTTCACGCACGCACGTCCTCCTATGGCAAGCTGTGTGTTGGTGGATCACCGTTGTCAATGGCTACCATCCATCCTTCCAGTGAAAAGGGTCCGGGTGCGCTGTCACCGCACGGCTAATCATCTGCAGGTTCTCAATCATACCGGAATAGGATTTACTATCCTTTTGCGTCTGTCACTACGCCCAGCACTCGTGAGTTTGAAGTTCGTCACAGCCATTCAATCCCAGAATCCTACTCAGAATACCACAGACAAGGTTTAGACTTTCTGGATTCTCATGAATGCTGCCATCAATCTAGCTTATACCACGGAGATTCTGATTAAAGAATCTAAGAGATATTCATTCAATCTGATGTAGAACGGAGGTGATTGTTAGACACACGTTCATGGATTGAGGAAGGTGATGAGTGTCACGGATCATCACCTTCTCCATAATTAGGCGCGAATGGATATCTTAGATAGGAACACGCATGTTTGAATGGAAAACAGAAATACTTGCATTAATTCATCGAGATACAGCAGAGCTCCTCACCCCCAACAATGGAGTTTAGAGACTCATGCCGTCAAAGAGTACAAAGTTTAGATGTAAAATGTCATGAGATACAAAATAAATCTCTAAAAGTTGTTTAAATACTAAACTAGTAACCTAGGTTTACAGAAAATGAGTAGACTATGATAGATAGTGCAGAAATCCACTTTTGGGGCCCACTTGGTGTGTGCTGGGGCTGAGACTAAAGCTTCTCACGTGCCTGGGCTGTTTTGGGCGTTCAACGCCAGGTTGTAACCTGTTTCTGGCGTTGAACTCCACTTTGTAACTTGTTTCTGGCGCTGGACGCCAGACAGCAGCATGAAACTGGCGTTCAACACCAGTTTACGTCGTCTATCCTTGAGCAAAGTATGGACTATTATATATTGCTGGAAAGACCTGGATGTCTACTTTCCAACGCAATTGGAAGCGTGCCATTTGGAGTTCTGTAGCTCCAAAAACTCCATTTTGAGTGCAGGGAGGTCAGAATCCAATAGCATCAGCAGTCCTTTTTCAGCCTGAATCAGATTTTTGCTCAGCTCCCTCAATTTCAGCCAGAAAATACCTGAAATTACAAAAAAACACACAAACTCATAGTAAAGTCCAGAAATATGAATTTTGCCTAGAAACTACTAAAAATAAACTAAAGACTAACTAAAACATACTAAAATCTATATGAAATTAACCCCAAAAAGCGTATAAAATATCCGCTCATCAGTCTCCTTTTTCATTATTCTTTCAAGAGCCAACATATTTAACATTCATAAACATCAACTTCAAAAGACATATGCACTGTTCAAGCATTCATTCAGAAAACAAAAAGTATTGTCACCACATCAAAATAATTAAACTAGTTTCAAGGATGAATTCGAAACCATGTACTTCTTGTTCTTTTGTTTTTAGAACATTTTTTCATTTAAGAGAGGTGATGGATTCATATTCATAACTTTAAGGCATAGACACTTAGACACTAGTGATCATATAGTAAAGAAACAAACATAAATAAAACATAAAGCTCAAAAATCGAAAAAAACAGTAAAATAAATAGACAAGGAGATTAAGGAATGAGTCCACCTTAGTGAGGGTGGCGTCTTCCTCTTCTTGAAGAACCAATGGTGCTTTTGAGCTCCTCTATATCTCTTCCTTGACTTTGTTGCTACTCTCTCATAGCTCTTTGATCTTCTCTAATCTCATGAAGGATGATGGAGTGCTCTTGGTGCTCCACCCTTAGTTGTCCCATGTTGGAACTTAATTCTCTTAGGGAGGGGTTGATTTGCTCCCAATAGTTTTGTGGAGGAAAATGCATCCTCTGAGGCATCTCAGGGATTTCATGGTGGGGAATTTCCTCATGCTCTTGCTGAGGTCCATGATCTCTTGTTTGCTCCATCCTTTTCTTAGTGATGGGCTTGTCCTCTTCAATGAGGATGTCTCCCTCTATGTCAATTCCAGCCGAATTGCAGAGGTGGCATATGCGGTGAGGAAAGGCTAACCTTGCCCAAGTAGAGGACTTGTCAGCCACCTTGTAAAGTTCTTGAGGTATAATCTCATGAACTTCCACCTCCTCTCCAATCATGATACTATGGATCATGATGGCCCGGTCTATAGTAACTTCAGACCGGTTACTAGTAGGAATGATTGAGCGTTGAATGAACTCTAACCATCCCCTAGCCACTGGTTTGAGGTCATGCCTTCTTAGTTGAACCAGCTTGCCTCTTGAGTCAATTTTTCATTGAGCTCCTTCCTCACATATGTCTATGAGGACTTGGTCCAACCTTTGATCAAAGTTTACCCTTCTTGTGTAGGGGCGTGCGTTCTCTTCCATCATTGGCAAGTTGAATGCCAGCCTTACATTTTTCGGACTGAAATCTAAGTATTTCCCCCGAACCATGGTAAGCCAATGCTTTGGATTCGGGTTCACACTTTGATCATGGTTCCTAGTGATCCATGCGTTTGCATAGAACTCTTGAACCATTAGGATCCCGACTTGTTGAATGGGGTTGGTGAGAACTTCCCAACCTCTTCTTTGGATCTCAAGTCGGATCTCCGGATACTCATTCTTTTTGAGCTTGAAAGGAACCTCAGGGATCACTTTCTTCTTGGCCACAACTTCATAGCAGTGGTCTTGATAGACCTTTGAGATGAATCTCTCCATCTCCCATGGCTCAAAGGTGGAAGCAATTGCCTTCCCTTTCCTCTTTCTAGAGGTTTCTCTGGCCTTAGGTGCCATATATGGTTATAAAAAAACAAAAAGCTATGCTTTTACCACACCAAACTTAAAATATTTGCTCGTCCCCGAGCAAAAGAAGAAGAAGAAGAAGAGAAATGGAGGGAGGGAGAGAGAGGTAGTTTAGGCCAAGGGGAAGAAGAGAGGGTTGTGTTGTGTGAAAATGAAGAAAGAATGAGGGGTTTATATAGGAGTGGGGGGAGGGTTAGGATTCGGCCATTAGGGTTGGGTTTGGGAGGGAAAATAGTTTGAATTTGAAGGTAGGTGGGGTTTTTGGGGAAGAGAGGATAGATGTGAGTGGTGAAGAGGTGATGGGGAAGAGTGATTGAGTTGATTGGTGAAGGGTATTTGGGGAAGAGATTTATGAAAAGGTGTGAAGAGGAGAGAAGAAGTGGTGAGGATCCTATGGGGTCCACAGATCAAGTGGGGTCAAGGACTTAACATCCCTGCTCCAATTAGGCGTGTAAAACGCCCTTGTTGTGCAATCCTGGCGTTTAACGCCAGACTGCTGCCTGTTTCTGGCGTTAAACGCCCAAATGTAGCTTGTTTCTGGCATTTAACACTAGGTAGATGCTTGTTTCTGGCGATAAACGCCAGCTTAGTGCCTGTTTCTAGCGTTAAACGGTAGAAAGATGCTTGTTTCTGGCGTTTAAACGCCAGATTGCTATCCTCCAGGGTGTGCTATTTTTAATGCTGTTTTTCATTCTATTTTTGATTTTTCAGTAGTTTTTGTGACTCCACATGATCATCAACCTAATAAAACACGAAATAAAGAGAAAATAAAATAGATATGATTAAATAACATTGGGTTGCCTCCCAACAAGCGCTTCTTTAATGTCAGTAGCTTGACAGTGAGCTTTCATGGAGCCTCACAGATAATTAGAGCATTGTTGGGACCTCCCAACACCAAACTTAGAGTTTGAATGTGGGGGTTCAACACCAAACTTAGAGTTTGGTTGTGGCCTCCCAACACCAAACTTAGAGTTTGACTGTGGGGGCTTTGGTTGACTCTGCAGTGAGAGAAGCTTTTCATGCTTCCTCTCCATGGTTAAAGAAGGAGATCCTTAAGTTTTAAATACAAGGTTGTCCTCATTCAGTTGAAGGACCAATTCTCCTCTGTCCACATCAATCACAGCTCTTGCTGTGGCTAGGAAGGGTCTTCCAAGGATGATGGATTCATCCTCTTCCTTCCCAGTGTCTAGGATTATGAAATCAGCAGGGATGTAAGGGCCTTCAACCTTTACTAACACGTCCTCTACTTGTCCATAAGCCTATTTTCTTGAGTTGTCTACCATCTCTAATGAGATTCTGGCAGCTTGCACCTCAAAGATCCCAAGTTTCTCCATTACAGAAAGTGGTATTAAGTTTATTCCTGACCCCAGGTCACACAGAGCCTTCTCAAAGGTCATGGTGCCTATTTTGCAGGGAATTAGGAATTTGCCAGGATTCTATTTCTTTTGAGGTAATTTCTGCCTATCCAATGCATTCAGTTCATTGGTGAGCAAGGGAGGTTCGTCTTCCTAAGTCTCATTACCAAATAATTTGGCATTCAGCTTCATGATTGCACCAAGGTACTTAGAAACTTGCTCTTCAGTAATGTCTTCATCCTCTTCAGAGGAAGAATACTCATCAGAGCTCATGAAGGGCAGAAGGAGGTTCAATGGAATCTCTATGGTCTCTAGATGAGCCTCAGATTCCTTTGGTTCCTTAAAGGGATACTCCTTATTGGTCACTGAACGTCCCAGGAGGTCTTCCTCACTAGGATTCACGTCCTCCTCTTCCTCTTTAGGTTCGGCCACACCATGTAAGGCTATGGCCTTGCACTCTCTTTTTGAATTTTCTTCTGTATTGCTTGGGAGAGTACTTGGAGGGATTTCAGTGACTCTCTTACTCAGCTGGCCCACTTGTGCCTACAAATTTCTAATGGAGGACCTTGTTTCATTCATGAAACTTACAATGGCCTTAGATAGATCAGAGACTATATTTGTTAAGCTAGATGGATTCTGCTCAGAATTATCTGTCTGTTGCTGAGTGGATGATGGAAAAGGCTTGCTATTGCTAAACCTGTTTCTTCCACCATTATTAAAGCCTTGTTGAAGCTTTGGTTGATCCTTCCATGAGAAATTTGGATGATTTCTCCATGAGGGATTATAGGTGTTTCCATAGGGTTCACCCATGTAATTCACCTCTACTATTGCAGGGTTCTCAAGATCATAGGCTTCTTCTATAGAAGATGCCTCTATAGTACTGTTGGATGATTCCTTCAATCCATTCAGACTCTGAGAAATTATATTGACTTGCTGAGTCAATATTTTGTTCTGAGCCAATATGGCATTCAGAGTATCAATTTCAAGAACTCCTTTCCTCTAAGGCGTCCCATTACTCACAGGATTCCTTTCAGAAGTGTACATGAACTGGTTATTTGCAACCATGTCAATGAGTTCCTGAGCTTCTGCAGGCGTTTTCTTTAGGTGAATGGATCCACCTGCAGAATGGTCCAATGACATCTTTGATAATTCAGACAGACCATCATAGAATATATCTAGGATGGTCCATTCTGAAAGCATGTCAGAAGGACACTTTTTGGTCAGTTCCTTGTATCGCTCCCAAGCTTCATAGAGGGATTCACCTTCCTTTTGTCTGAAGGTTTGAACATCCACTCTAAGCTTACTAAGCTTTTGAGGAAGAAAGAACTTGGCTAAGAAAGGCGTGACCAGCTTATCCCAAGAGTTCAGGCTATCCTTAGGTTGAGAGTCCAACCATATTCTAGCTCTGTCTCTTATAGCAAACGGGAAAAGCATGAGCCTGTAGACCTCAGGATCAACCCCATTGGTCTTAACAGTATCACAGATCTGCAAGAATTCAGTTAAGAACTGAAAAGGATCTTCTGATGGAAGTCCATAAAACTTGCAGTTCTGTTGCATCAGAGAAACTAATTGAGGTTTCAGCTCAAAGTTGTTTGCTCCAATGACAGGGATTGAGATGCTTCTTCCATGTAAATTAGAATTAGGTGCAGTAAAGTCACCAAGCATCTTCCTTGCATTGTTATTATTTTCGGCCATGTCTCCTTCTTTTTCAAAATTTTCAGTCAGATTTTCTCCAGAG
Source organism: Arachis ipaensis (assembly GCF_000816755.2). Lineage (NCBI taxonomy): Eukaryota > Viridiplantae > Streptophyta > Magnoliopsida > Fabales > Fabaceae > Arachis > Arachis ipaensis. Next base: position 33,642,929 of record NC_029793.2, on the reverse strand, counting down.
AGTTGTGCTTTAGCTTCCCTTAGCTTCCTCTTCAGAGTCCTTTCAGGTTCAGGATCAGCTTCAACAAGAATGTTCTTATCCTAGTTCCTGCTCATATGAAAAAGAAGAAAACAAAAATGAAAAAGAAGAAAATAGAAAAGAAAATATGGAATCCTCTATGTCACAGTATAGAGATTTCTTTATGTGAGTAGAAGAAGATATGAATAGAAGATGGAGAATCCAAACACAAGGGTGAGGAGTAGGTTCGAATTCTTGGGTGAAAAAGGGATGTTAGTAAATAAATAAATAAATAGAAGGAGGTGAGGGAGAAGAATTTTTGAAAATTAGATAAAATAAAATAAAAGTATTTTTGTTTTTAAATTAAAAATTAGAAATTAAAATTAAAAATTCGAAAATTAAGCAAGGAAAATTAAATCAAATTAAATTAAATTTAAAACAACTAGTTAATTCAAAAAGGAATTTTGAAAAAGGTGAAGGTGATTTTCGAAAATTAGAGATAGAATTAGTTAGGTAGTTTTGAAAAAGATATGATTGAAACAAAAGGATAGGATTAGTTAAAAAAAGATTTGAAAATTAATTTTGAAAAGATAAGAAGTTAGAAAAGATTTTGAAATTGATTTTGAAAAAGATATGATTGAAACTTAATTTGAAAAAGATTTGAAAAAGAAATTTGAAAAGATTTGATTTTTGAAATCAAAGTTGATTACCTGACTAACAAGAAACTAAAAAGATATGATTCTAGAGTTTAAAGATTGAACCTTTCTTACTAGGCAAGTAACAAACTTAAAAATTTTGAATCAATCACATTAATTGTTAGCATTAATTTCGAAAATATGAAATAAAAATAAGAAAAAGATTTTGAAAATAATTTTTGAATACATGGCCGAATACATAGAGGAGGGAAAGGTAGTGATTTCCACTGAGGAAGACCTCAATGGATGTCTACTGGCCTCCAAGGAGTTCCCTAATGAGGAACCATGGGAATCTGAGGCTCATACAAAGACCATAGAGATTCCATTGAATTTCCTTCTGCCATTCATGAGCTCTGATGAGTATTCATCCTCTGAAGAGGATGAAGATGTTACTGAAGAGCAAGTTGCTAAGTACCTTGGAGCAATTATGAAGCTAAATGCCAAGTTATTTGGTAATGAGACTTGGGAGGATGAACCCCCCTTGCTCACCAAAGAACTGGATGACTTGACTAGGCAGAGATTACCTCAGAAGAGACAGGATCCTGGAAAGTTCTCAATACCTTGTACCATAGGCACTATGACTTTTGAGAAGGCTCTGTATGACCTAGGGTCAAGTATAAACCTCATGCCACTCTCTGTGATGGAGAAGCTAGGGATCCTTGAGGTACAAGCTGCAAAAATCTCATTAGAGATGGCAGACAATTCAAGGAAACAGGATTATGGACTTGTAGAGGATGTCTTCGTAAAGGTTGAAGGCCACTACATCCCTAATGATTTCATAATCCTAGACACTGGAAAGTGTATGGATGAATCCATCATCCTAGGCAGACCCTTTATAGCCACAGCAAAAGCTGTGATTAATGTTGACAGAGGAGAATCGGTCCTTCACGTGAATAAGGACTCCCTTGTGTTTAAAGCTCAAGGATATCTCCCTGTAACCATGGAAAGGAAGCATGAAAAGCTTCTCTTAATGCAGAGTCAAATAGAGCCCCCATATTCAAACTCTAAGTTTGGTGTTGGGAGGCCATCATCATGCTCTGAGTATCTGTGAGGCTCCATGAGAGCCCATTGTCAAGCTATTGACATTAAAGAAGCGCTTGTTGGGAGGCAACCCAATTTTATTTAATTATATCTATTTATTTTTCATTGTTATTTTATGTTTTCTGTAGGTTGATGATCATGTGAAGCCACAAAAAAACAACTAAAAAAGCAAAAACAGAATAAAAAATAGTATTAAAAATAGCACACCCTGGAGGAGAAGCTTACTGGCGTTTAAACGCTAGTAAGGGTAGCAGAATGGGCGTTAAACGCCCAGTCTGGCACCATTTTGGGCGTTTAACGCCAGAAATGGGCACCAGACTGGCATTTAATGCAAGAAAGGGGGCACAGAGCTGGCGTTTAATGCCAGAAAAGGGAGAAAAGCTGGCGTTTAAACGCCAGAAAGGGGAGAAAAGCTGGCGTTAAACGCTAGAAATGGGCAGCAACCTGGCGTTTAACGCCAGGATTGGTAATCAAGGGAGCGTTTACACGCCAACATGGTGCAGAGATGAGAAATCCTTGACACCTCAGGATCTGTGGATCCCACAGGATCTCCACCTACCTCATCTCTCTCTCTTCTTCACACCTTTCCATAACACCCTTCCCCAAATACCCTTCACCAATCACCTCAATACCTCTTCCCCAAAAACCCCTCACCTATCAAATCCTACCCTCTTCTTCATAATCTCTTCACCAATCCACATCCATCCATCATAAAACCCCACCTACCTCACCATTCAAATTCAAACCACTTTCTCTCCCAAACGCACCCATACATGGCCGAACCCTACCCCTCTCTCCACTACTATATAAACCAATCTTCAATCCTTCATTTCCACATATCACAAACACTACTTCTACCCCTTGGCCGAAACCTCCACTACCCTACATCTCCCCTAATTCTTCTTATTCTACTCTTTTCTTTCTTCTTTTGCTCGAGGACGAGCAAATCTTCTAAGTTTGGTGTGGTAAAAGTGTTGCTTTTTGTTTTTCCATAACCATTTATGGCACCAAAGGCCAGAAAAACCTCTAGAAAGAGGAAAAGGAAGGCAATTGCTTCCACCTCCGAGTCATGGGAGATGGAGAGATTCATCTCAAGGGTGCATCAAGACCACTTCTATGAAGTTGTGGCCAAGAAGAAGGTGAGCCCCGAGGTCCCTTTCAAGCTCAAAAAAGGTGAATATCCGGAGATCCGACATGAGATTCAAAGAAGAGGTTGGGAAATTCTCACCAACCCCATTCAACAAGTCAGGATCTTAATGGTTCAAGAGTTCTATGCCAATGCATGGATCACCAAGAACCATGATCAAAGTGTGAACCTGAACCCAAAGAATTGGCTTACAATGGTCCGGGAGAAATACTTAGATTTCAGTCCGGGAAATGTAAGGTTGGCATTCAACTTGCCCATGATGCATGGAGATGCACGCCCCTACACTAGAAGGGTCAACTTTGATCAAAGGTTGGACCAAGTCCTCACAGACATTTGTGAAGAGGGCGCTCAATGGAAGAGAGATTCAAGAGGGAAGCCGGTTCAACTAAGAAGGCATGACCTCAAGCCCATGGCTAGGGGATGGTGGGAGTTCATTCAACGCTCAATCATTTCCACTAGCAACCGGTCTGAAGTTACTATAGACCGGGCTATCATGATCCATAGCATCATGATTGGAGAGGAAGTAGAAGTTCATGAGGTTATATCCATAGAACTCTACAAGATGGCGGACAAGTCCTCCACTTTGGCAAGGTTAGCCTTCCCTCATCTCATTTGTCACCTCTGCAATTCAGTTGGAGTTGACATAGAGGAAGACATCATCATTGATGAGGACAAGCCCATCACTAAGAAAAGGATGGAGCAAACAAGAGAGCCCACTCATGGACAAGAGCATGAGAAAACTCCTTATCATGAAATCCCTGAGATGCCTCAAGGGATGCACTTTCCTCCACAAAACTATTGGGAGCAAATCAACACCTTCCTAGGAGAATTAAGTTCCAATATGGGACAACTAAGGGTGGAGCACCAAGAGCATTCCATCCTCCTCCATGAAATTAGAGAAGACCAAAGAGCCATGAGGGAGGAGCAACAAAGGCAAGGAAGAGACATAGAGGATCTCAAGCACTCCGTAATATCTTCAAGAGGAAGAACAAGCCGCCATCACTAAGGTAGACCCGTTCTTTAATTTGCTTGTTCTTATTTTTCTATTTTTCGAAAATTATGCTTTATGTTTTATTTATGTTTGTGCCTTATTACATGATCATCAGTGTCTAGTGTCTATGCCTTAAAGCTATGAATGTCCTATGAATCCATCACCTTTCTTGAATGAAAAATGCTTTTAATTACAAAAGAAAAAGAAGTACATGAATTTTGAATTTTAAAATAGTTTAATTATTTTGATGTGGTGGCAATACTTTTTGTTTTTCTGAATGAATGCTTGAATAGTGCATATTTTTGAATTTGTTGTTTATGAATGTTAAACCTGTTGCTCTTGAAAGAATAATGAAAAAGGAGAAATGTTATTGATAATCTGAAAAATCATAAAATTGATTCTTGAAGTAAGAAAAAGCAGTGAATAGAAAAAAAAGTGGTGAAAAAAAATAAAGAAAAAAAAAGAGAAAAGAAAGAAAAAGAAAAAAGCAGAAAAAGGCAGTAACCCTTTAAACCAAAAGGAAAGGGTAGAAAAAGGATCCAAGGCTTTGAGCATTAATGGATAGGAGGGCCCAAAGGAATAAAATCTTGGCCTAAGTGGCTAAACCAAGCTGTCCCTAACCATGTGCTTGTGGCGTGAAGGTGTCAAGTGAAAGCTTGAGACTGAGTAGTTAAAGTCGTGGTCCAAAGAAAAAAGAGTGTGTTTAAGAGCTCTGGACACCTCTAATTGGGGACTCTAGCAAAGCTTGGTCACAATCTGAAAAGGTTCACCCAGTTATGTGTCTGTGGCATTTATGTATTCGGTGGTAATACTGGAAAACAAAATGCTTAGGGTCACGGCCAAGACTCATAAAGTAACTGTGTTCAAGAATCAACATACTGAACTAGGAGAATCAATAACACTACTGAATTCTGAGTTCCTATAGATGTCAATCATTCTGAACTTCAAAGGATAAAGTGAGATGCCAAAATTGTTTAGAAGCAAAAAGCTAATAGCCCTGCTCATCTAATTAAGACTGATCTTCATAGATGTTTTCGGAATTTATTGTATATTCTCTTTTTTTTATCCTATTTTGTTTTTAGTTGCTTGGGGACAAGCAACAATTTAAGTTTGGTGTTGTGATGAGCGGATAATTTATACGCTTTTTGGCATTATTTTTAATATGTTTTTAGTATGTTTTAGTTAGTTTTTGTTATATTTTTATTAGTTTTTAAATAAAAATCACATTTTTGTACTTTACTAGGAGTTTTTGTGTTTTTCTATGATTTCAGGTATTTTCTAGCTGAAATTGAGGGACCGGAGCAAAAATCTGATTCAGAGGCTGAAAAAGGACTGCAGATGCTGTTGGATTCTGACCTCTCTGCACTCGAAGTGGATTTTCTGGAGCTATCGATATCCAATGGTGCACTCTCAATTGTGTTGGAAATTAGACATCCTGGACTTTCCAGCAATATATAATAGTCCATACTTTACCCGAGATTTGGTGGCCCAAACCGGCGTTCCAATTCAGCATAAAAATTCTGGCGTCAAAACGCCAGAACTGGCATAAAAGCTGGAGTTAAACGCCCAAACTGGCACCAAAGCTGGCATTTAACTCCAAGAAAGTCTCTACATGTGAAAGCTTCAATACTCAGCCCAAGCCCACACCAAGTGGGCCCCGGAAGTGGATTTCTGCATCATTTACTCATTTCTGTAAACCCTAGGTTACTAGTTCTCTATAAATAGGACTTTTGCTATTGTATTCAAAGGGAGATCTTTGATGGGTCTAATGCTATCTTAGACCTTTATGGGGGCTAGCCATTCGGCCATGCCTGGACCTTCATTACTTTTGTATTTTCAACGGTGGAGTTTCTACACACCATAGATTAAGGTGTGGAGCTCTGCTATACTTCATGAATTAATGCAAAGTACTATTGTTTTTCTATTCAACTCAAGCCTATTTCTTCTCTAAGATATTCATTCGCACACAAGAACATGATGAATGTGATGATTATGTGACACTCATCACCATTCTCACCTATGAACGCGTGCCTGACAACCACTTCCGTTCTACATGCAAACAAGCTTGAATGTGTATCTCTTGGGTTTCTAATCTAAGATTAAAACCTTCGTGGTATAGGCTAGAATTATTGGCGGCTATTCTTGAGATCCGAAAAGTCTAAACCTTGTCTGTGGTATTCCGAGTAGGATCTGGGATGGGATGACTGTGACAAGCTTCAAACTCGCGAGTGTTGGGCATAGTGATAGACGCAAAAGGATCAATGGATCCTATTCCAACATGATCGAGAACCAACAGCTGATTAGCCATGCGGTGACAGCGCATTTGGACCATTTTCACTGAGAGGACGGGAGGTAGCCATTGACCACGGTGATACCCAACATACAGCTTTCCATGGAAAGGAGTATGAATGATTGGATGAAGGCAATCGGAAAGCAGAGGTTCAGAAGGAACAAAGCATCTCCATACGCTTATCTGAAATTCCTACCAATGAATTGCATAAGTATCTCTATCCTATTTTATGTTTTATTTATATTTTAATCATCAATTCTCCATAACCATTTGAATCTGCCTGACTGAGATTTACAAGATGACCATAGCTTGCTTCAAGCCGACAATCTCCGTGGGATCGACCCTTACTCACGTAAGGTTTATTACTTGGACGACCCAGTGCACTTGCTGGTTAGTTGCATCGGAGTTGTGAATAAAAGTGTGAATCACGATTGCGCATACCAAGTTTTCAGTGCCATTATCAGAGATCAAAATTTCGTGCACCACATAGCAACATTGTTCTTACTTTCTTCTGTTAAACGGGCAAGTGACCTAACTTTCATTAGATATAACTGTTTGGAATGTGAATTCTAATCGACTTTGATTCCTATTTTCATTCACATTCCAAGTTAATTCTACTTTAATCCATTCACTTCATAGTTTTGTTGTTCCTTATCTCAGTCTCTCCTTGCCTGCTTTTCATAATTATTTTGCTTTACTTGCCTTTCAAATATATTTTACATACCTATTTTCTCTATTCTTTTTTAGGATGACGGATAAGAATGGAAAGGGCAAAGCAAGGGCATCTAGCTCAGGTAAACGAAAGTGAACGACACAGCCCGCTACAACAGCAGATGATGGGCTACAGTCTACAAAACATATCGTTGAGAGAGACAAGTTGATCAGAGTTTACCTCCCACAGATCTATACAAGTTCAACAACCTTTACTCCGAGCTAAAGTTCCCGACTTTTAGAGAGCGCAATCTACAAATGGAAAAAAACTCGAGATTCTCGAAGATATGAAAAAGTAAACTGAAACTGATTTATGATATGGGATGGGGGTTCCTAGAAAGGGATCATGTGGCTGTGAACACGTCGTGAGTCTGGGAGTTTTATGTCAACTACTACAACGCAGCCCTCGACGTAGTTCACCTCAGAAGTCAAAAGATTTCAGTGGCTGAGGAGACTATAGAGCATATCCTCCACCTTCTGCCTAGACCCAGTGGCAAAGATGCTTATGAAAAGGAAGAAGGTGAGAGGAAGCAGATGAAGTTTGACTGGGAATTCTGCCTAGACCCTCAACATTAGTAGCCCCATCATCATCAATACCTATAGCACCACCAGCACCATCAGCATCATCATAGCCAATTTACCACCTTCTACAGAGCCTCTTCCAGCGGATTTATCAGATGGAACATCGCAATAAGCGACGTTTTGATTACCTGAAGAGGATATCTGGCTACAATGACAGTGGAGATGACAATGACGATTCATTCCACTCTGCATGACTTCATGAGCACCAAGGACGGTGCTAGATTTTAAGTGTGGGGAGGTCGTCCGACTGATCGGTGAATTTTGGGTGAAAATTCTTCCATTCTGAACATTTCAGTTTTAGTTTTTATTATGCTTTTAGCTTTTTAGATATTTTGTTAGCATTTTGTTATTTTGGATATATTTTAGTTTATTGCTTTTGTTAGTTTTGTTTGTACGTAACTAGTATCTTTATAGTTTGATGCACTTTTATTTTGGCCTGTATATATGCTTTTAGTCTTTAGTTATATATTATGATTCGATAATATGATGATTGCACCTAATTCAATTTTCTATACACTTGATGATTTGGTTTGATTGAAATTAGGAAATGAACTTAGGATTTTTTATGAATTCTATCCAATCACATTATATATACATATATAAAGAATAAGTTTAGCCAAAATAATGAAATTTTCGAGAAAAATTCTTTATAGAGCATTGATAAATCCCTATTTTATGATTCATCTTGTTCTCAAATTGAGTGTTTTTATCAATTCTTCACCCACTTATTCATATGAATTGCATGGTTTTACTTTCCCTTCCTTATTTTATAATATATGTGAAAACATGTTTCCTATGCTTTAAAAATATTAATTTTAATTATCCTTTATTACCATTCGATGCCGTGATCTGTGTGTTTAAGTATTTTCAAGCTTCATAGGGCAGGAATGACTTAGAAGACAGAAAGGAAACATACAAGAATGGAGGAAAAGCACAAAAATGGAGTTTTGAAGAAAAGGCAGCGACGCGCATGCGTGGACGACGTAGACGCGTCCCTAGCGCAAAATGGTAGCGACGCGTACGCGTGGACAACGCGGACGCGTGCTTTGAGCAGAACGCAAGTGACGCATACGCGTGACTGACGCGTACGCGTGACCAGAAAAAAACTCCAAAAGACGCGAACGCGTGACAGACGCCACGTACAAGAATCTGCAGAAAATATCCTCAGCGATTTCTGGGCCCCTTTCGGCCCAGATCCAAGCCCAGAAATACGGAATATAAGCCAGAGAATGGGAGAATCGAAGAGGATGATGGAGAGAACATTGATAATTCACAATTTTAGGTTTTAGATGTAGTTTTTAGAGAGAGAGAGAGAGGCTCTCTCCTCTCTCTTAGGTTTTTAGGATTTAGGATTTCTATTATGATTAGGCTACTTCTATTCAATCACAGGTTCAATGTTCCTTTAATTAATGTTTCTCTTCTACTTTTATTTATTCTAATGCTTTTACTTGTATTTGACTTATTTTGCCAAATTGACTTATGAACCTTCTCATGTTAGATTTGAATATTCTATTTAATGCATATTGAGGTATTTCAGATTTAAGATTGCTTTCTTCAAATTTATGCTATTAATGCTTTTAATTTAATTTAGATTTTTCTCCTTTTGGTTTTGGTTAAGTAATTGGTAACACTTGAGTTGTCAAACTCAGCAGTTGATTGAGATTTGGGAATTGCTGATTGATTTGGATTGCTCTAAAGCTAGTCTTTCCACAGGAGTTGACTAGGACTTGAGGATCAAATTAATTAGTCCACTTGACTTTCCTTTATTTAGTAAGGGTTAACTAAGTGGGAGCAACAAACAATTCTCATCACACCTGATAAGGATAACTAGGATAGAATTTTCAGTTCTTATACTTTGCCAAGAGATTTTCTAATTATTAATTTATTTTTCTTGTCATTTAAATTACTTGTTCCTTATTTTAAAAAACTCAAAACCAAATATACTTTTTCCATAACCAATAATAAATCATACCTCCCTGCAATTCCTTGAGAGACGACCCGAGGTTTCAATACTTCAGTTATCAATTTTATTGGGTTTGCTTAAGTGACAAACAAGTTTTTGTATGAAAGGATTATTGCTTGGTTTAGAAACTATACTAGCAACGAGAATTTATTGTGAATTCTAAACCATCAATCTTCAGTTCAGGTTATTGTAAATATTTTATTTTGCTTGTTTATTTGTTTTTGTTTTTTTTTTTAATTTTTATTAATTACTATGAGTTCTCACCTCCGTCGCTTTAAGTTTGGTTCTAATATTGTTGCAAGGAATGGAAGCTATAACAGGAACACGCATCAAGGTCAAACCAATCAAAGATGGATGGAACCACGAGAATCTGATCAACCCTTTAGGCAACAACACCTTCCAAGGTACCATGGACGACGACCATTCAACAATGCATGTCGAGACAATAGTTATGGTGGACCCCTTCGTGACAACCATCACCCACCAAATTACTACGGTCAAGAGCCATTCCGAGGTGCGTACCAAGATGATAGATATGGTGGACCCCCTTATAGTTACCAACAAGCCCCATCATATACCTATGAACCACCTCCTCAACATAGCTATGAACCACCACACTCACAAGCCACCTACCAACACTCACCTCCATATGACCCTAACACATATCCACCCCAATTCCAATCTAATTACTCCCAAGAACCACCACTTCCCTATGCACCATGTCCATATCCATCGACCCAAGAATCACGGGAGCGTCTCAAGGAAACAGTGAAAAAATTTCATGCAACCCTTAACAAACTGGATCAAGCAATCAATCGATTACCTTCCCAACGTTCGGACACTCAAGGAACCCCCATGGCTTCATGTGGACAATCTAATGAAGAACGTAGCATGAAGGAGATATTCATTCAATCTAAGGTAGAACGGAAGTGGTTGTCAGGCACGCGTTCATAGTTGGGAATGATGATGACTGTCACGATCATCACATTCATATTGAGGTGTGAATGAATATCTTAGGATCGGAATAAGATTGAATTGAATAGAAAAACGATAGTACTTTGTATTAATTCATGAGGAACAGTAGAGCTCCACACCTTAATCTATGGTGTGTAGAAACTCTACCGTTGAAAATACATAAGTGATGAAGGTTCAGGCATGGCCGAATGGCCAGCCCCCAAACGTGATCTAAAGATAAAACTGAAGATGTTCCAAAGATGTAAATACAATAGTAAAAAGTCCTATTTATGCTAAACTAGTTACTAGGGTTTACAGAAATGAGTAAATGATGCAGAAATCTACTTCTGGGGCCCACTTGGTGTGTGCTTGGGCTGAGCATTGAGCTTTACATGTGTAGAGGCTTCTCTTGGAGTTGAACGCCAGTTTGTAACCTGTTTCTGGCGTTTAACTCCACTTTGCAACCTATTTCTGGCGTTTAACTCCAGAATGCAGCATGGAACTGGCGTTGAACGCCAGTTTGCATCATCTAAACTTGGGCAAAGTATGAACTATTATATATTTCTGGAAAGCCCTGGATATCTACTTTCCAACGCAATTGAGAGCGCGCCATTTGGAGTTCTGTAGCTCCAGAAAATCCAATTTGAGTGCAGGGAGGTCAGAATCCAACAGCATCTGCAGTCCTTCTTCAACCTCTGAATCTGATTTTTGCTCAAGTCCCTCAATTTTAGCAAGAAAATATCTGAAATCACAGAAAAACACACAAACTCATAGTAAAGTCCAGAAATGTGATTTTTATTTAAAAACTAATAAAAATGTACTAAAAACTAACTAAATTATATTGAAAACTATGTAAAAACAATGCCAAAAAGCGTATAAATTATCCGCTCATCACAACACAAAGCCTTGGATCCTTCTTATTATCCTTGCCTTTTGGTTTTAAGGGCTATTGGCTTTTTGCTCTTGCCTTTTGGTTTAAAGATCTTTTGGCTTTTTCTGCTTGCTTTTTCTTTTTCTTTCTCTCTTTTTTTTTTGCTATATTTTTTTTTCTTTTTTTTTGCAAGCTTTTGTATTCACTGCTTTTTCTTGCTTCAAGAATCAATTTTAGGATTTTTCAGATTATCAAATAACATGTCTCCTTTTTCATTATTCTTTCAAGAGCCAACATATTTAACATTCATAAACATCAACTTCAAAAGACATATGCACTGTTCAAGCATTCATTCAGAAAACAAAAAGTATTATCACCACATCAAAATAATTAAACTAGTTTCAAGGATGAATTCGAAACCATGTACTTCTTGTTCTTTTGTTTTTAGAACATTTTTTCATTTAAGAGAGGTGATGGATTCATATTCATAACTTTAAGGCATAGACACTTAGACACTAGTGATCATATAGTAAAGACACAAACATAAATAAAACATAAAGCTCAAAAATAAAAAAAAAAACAATAAAATAAATAGACAAGGAGATTAAGGAATGAGTCCACCTTAGTGAGGGTGGCGTCTTCCTCTTCTTGAAGAACCAATGGTGCTTTTGAGCTCCTCTATATCTCTTCCTTGCCTTTGTTGCTCCTCTCTCATAGCTCTTTGATCTTCTCTAATCTCATGAAGGATGATGGAGTGCTCTTGGTGCTCCACCCTTAGTTGTCCCATGTTGGAACTTAGTTCTCCTAGGGAGGGGTTGATTTGCTCCCAATAGTTTTGTGGAGGAAAATGCATCCCATAAGGCATCTCAGGGATTTCATGGTGGGGAATTTCCTCATGCTCTTGCTGAGGTCCATGATCTCTTGTTTGCTCTATCCTTTTCTTAGTGATGGGCTTGTCCTCTTCAATGAGGATGTCTCCCTCTATGTCAATTCCAGCCGAATTGCAGAGGTGGCATATGAGGTGAGGAAAGGCTAACCTTGTCCAAGTAGAGGACTTGTCAGCCACCTTGTAAAGTTCTTGAGGTATAATCTCATGAACTTCCACCTCCTCTCCAATCATGATACTATGGATCATGATGGCCCGGTCTATAGTAACTTCAGACCGGTTACTAGTAGGAATGATTGAGCGTTGAATGAACTCTAACCATCCCCTAGCCACTGTTTTGAGGTCATGCCTTCTTAGTTGAACAGGCTTGCCTCTTGAGTCAATTTTTCATTGAGCTCCTTCCTCACATATGTCTATGAGGACTTGGTCCAACCTTTGATCAAAGTTGACCCTTCTTGTGTAGGGGCGTGCGTTCTCTTCCATCATTGGCAAGTTGAACGCCAGCCTTACATTTTTCGGACTGAAATCTAAGTATTTCCCCCGAACTATGGTAAGCCAATGCTTTGGATTCGGGTTCACACTTTGATCATGGTTCCTAGTGATCCTGACTTGTTAAATGGGGTTGGTGAGAACTTCCCAACCTCTTCATTGGATCTCAAGTCGGATCTCTAGATACTCATTCTTTTTGAGCTTGAAAGGAACCTCAGGGATCACTTTCTTCTTGGCCACAACTTCATAGCAGTGGTCTTGATAGACCTTTGAGATGAATCTCTCCATCTCCCATGGCTCAGAGGTGGAAGCAATTGCCTTCCCTTTCCTCTTTCTAGAGGTTTCTCTGGCCTTAGGTGCCATATATGGTTATGAAAAAACAAAAAGCTATGCTTTTAAAACACCAAACTTAAAATGTTTGCTTGTCCCCGAGCAAAAGAAGAAGAAGAAGAAGAAGAGAAATGGAGGGAGGGAGAGAGAGGTAGTTTCGGCCAAGGGGAAGAAGAGAGGGTTGTGTTGTGTGAAAATGAAGAAAGAATGAGGGGTTTATATAGGAGTGGGGGGAGGGTTAGGGTTCGGCCATTAGGGTTGGGTTTGGGAGGGAAAATAGTTTGAATTTGAAGGTAGGTGGGGTTTTTGGGGAAGAGAGGATAGATGTGAGTGGTGAAGAGGTGATGGGGAAGAGTGATTGAGTTGATTGGTGAAGGGTATTTGGGGAAGAGATTTATGAAAAGGTGTAAAGAGGAGAGAAGAAGTGGTGAGGATCCTATGGGGTCCACAGATCAAGTGGGGTCAAGGACTTAACATCCCTGCTCCAATTAGGCGTGTAAAACGCCCTTGTTGTGCAATCCTGGCGTTTAATGCCAGACTGCTGCCTGTTTCTGGCGTTAAACGCCCAAATGTAGCTTGTTTCTGGCATTTAACGCTAGGTAGATGCTTGTTTCTGGCGATAAACGCCAGCTTGGTGCCTGTTTCTGGCGTTAAACGCTAGAAAGATGCTTGTTTCTGGCGTTTAAACGCCAGACTGCTATCCTCCAGGGTGTGCTATTTTTAATGCTGTTTTTCATTCTATTTTTGATTTTTCAGTAGTTTTTGTGACTCCACATGATCATCAACCTAATAAAACACGAAATAAAGAGAAAATAAAATAGATATGATTAAATAACATTGGGTTGCCTCCCAACAAGCGCTTCTTTAATGTCAGTAGCTTGACAGTGAGCTTTCATGGAGCCTCACAGATAATCAGAGCATTGTTGGGACCTCCCAACACTAAACTTAGAGTTTGAATGTGGGGATTCAACACCAAACTTAGAGTTTGGTTGTGGCCTCCCAACACCAAACTTAGAGTTTGACTGTGGGGGCTTTGGTTGACTCTGTAGTGAGAGAAGCTTTTCATGCTTCCTCTCTATGGTTACAGAAGGAGATCCTTAAGTTTTAAATACAAGGTTGTCGTCATTCAGTTGAAGGACCAATTCTCCTCTGTCCACATCAATCACAGCTCTTGCTGTGGCTAGGAAGGGTCTTCCAAGGATGATGGATTCATCCTCTTCCTTTCCAGTGTCTAGGATTATGAAATCAGCAGGGATGTAAGGGCCTTCAACCTTTACTAACACGTCCTCTACTTGTCCATA
>NC_029793.2:33625936-33628533 GCF_000816755.2 Arachis ipaensis | reverse complement strand
TCTTCTGTATTGCTTGGGAGAGTACTTGGAGGGATTTCAGTGACTCTCTTACTCAGCTGGCCCACTTGTGCCTCCAAATTTCTAATGGAGGACCTTGTTTCATTCATAAAACTTACAGTGGCCTTAGATAGATCAGAGACTATATTTGCTAAGCTAGATGGATTCTGCTCAGAATTATCTGTCTGTTGCTGAGTGGATGATGGAAAAGGCTTGCTATTGCTAAACCTGTTTCTTCCACCATTATTAAAGCCTTGTTGAGGCTTTGGTTGATCCTTCCATGAGAAATTTGGATGATTTCTCCATGAGGGATTATAGGTGTTTCCATAGGGTTCACCCATGTAATTCACCTCTACTATTGCAGGGTTCTCAGGATCGTAGGCTTCTTCTACAGAAGATGCCTCTATAGTACTGTTGGATGATTCCTTCAATCCATTCAGACTCTGAGAAATTATATTGACTTGCTGAGTCAATATTTTGTTCTGAGCCAATATGGCATTCAGAGTATCAATTTCAAGAACTCCTTTCCTCTGAGAAATAAAATATAAAATAAAGATAGTGCTACTTATGTAATTCATTGGTGAGAATTTCAGATAAGCGTATAGAGATGCATTCTTTCCTCCTGAACCTCTGCTTTCCTATTATCTTCATCCAATCATTCATACTCCTTTCTATGGCAAGCTGTATGTTAGGCATCACCGTTGTCAATGGCTACATCCTGTCCTCTCAGTGAAAATGGTCCAATGCGCTGTCACTGCATGGCTAATCATCTGTCGGTTCTCGATCATACTGGAATAGGATCCATTGATCCTTTTGCGTCTGTCACTATGCCCAGCACTCGCAAGTTTGAAGCTCGTCGCAGCCATCCCTTCCTAGATCCTACTCGGAATACCACAGACAAGGTTTAGACTTTCCGGATCTCAAGAATGGCCGTCCATGGATTCTAACTTATACCACAAAGACTCTGATTAAGGAATCCCAGAGATATTCATTCAATCTAAGGTAAAACGGAAGTGGTTGTCAGGCACGCGTTCATATTTGGGAATGATGATGACTGTCACGATCATCACATTCATATTGAGGTGCGAATGAATATCTTAGAATCGGAATAAGATTGAATTGAATAGAAAAACGATAGTACTTTATATTAATTCATGAGGAACAGCAGAGCTCCACACCTTAATCTATGGTGTGTAGAAACTCTACCGTTGAAAATACATAAGTGATGAAGGTTCAGGCATGGCCGAATGGCCAGCCCCCAAACGTGATCTAAAGATGAAACTGAAGATGTTCCAAAGATGTAAATACAATAGTAAAAAGTCCTATTTATGCTAAACTAGTTACTAGGGTTTACAGAAATGAGTAAATGATGTAGAAATCCACTTCCGGGGCCTACTTGGTGTGTGCTTGGGCTGAGCATTGAGCTTTACATGTGTAGAGGCTTCTCTTGGAGTTGAACGCCAGTTTGTAACCTGTTTCTGGCGTTTAACTCCACTTTGCAACCTGTTTCTGGCGTTTAACTCCAGAATACAGCATGGAACTGGCGTTGAACGCCATTTTGCATCATCTAAACTCGAGAAAAGTATGGACTATTATATATTGCTGGAAATCCCTGGATGTCTACTTTCCAACACAATTAAGAGCGCACCATTTGGAGTTCTGTAGCTCCAGAAAATCCACTTTGAGTGCAGGGAGGTCAGAATCCAGCAGCATCTACAGTCCTTCTTCAACCTCTGAATCTGATTTTTGCTCAAGTCCCTCAATTTCAGCCAGAAAATACCTGAAATCGTAGAAAAACACACAAACTCATAGTAAAGTCCAAAAATGTGATTTTTATTTAAAAACTAACAAAAATGTACTAAAAACTAACTAAATTATACTGAAAACTATGTAAAAACAACGCCAAAAAATGTATAAATTATCCGCTCATCAATCACGTGTGGGCGTCGATTGCAAATCGACGTAACAATCCAACGCCCAGAAAGTTAGGCTGGAATCGTGTGGCTGGTATGCGTTAGTCACAAATTGGGCCACGCGTTCGCATTAGTGACGCGAACGTGTCACCTTCACTTCACACACACCACGCGAAAGCGTGAGTGACGCGTACGCGTCGCGTGAATATTATTGCCCCCCCAAAAGGAAATAGAGAGTTGCGCCAAAACGACGCTGGAATTGTTCATTTAGCACAATTCTGAGTGACGCGTACGCGTGCCCCACGCGTACACGTCACTTTCATTATCTCTCAATTACGCGATCGTGTCATTGATGCGTTCGCGTCATTGCCCTTCCACCCTAACCGCGCGTTCGCGTGACCCACGCGTCCGCGTGGATTCAAATACACTAACCCCCAACCCACGCAAAACCCTAACCCCTTTCGCGTCCCAAAACCCACCCCCTACCCCTCTGCACTCTCCCTCTTCCCTTTGCCACCACCGATCAAGCAACCACCACCCAGCCCCGCCGCGCTGTGCCCCTACCACCGCGTCGTCCTCACAGCACCCCCTCCTCCCTCCCCTTCTTCTTCCCTCTCCCTTCCCATCTCCCCTCCTCCCTCCACGACCCCAACCACAGTACCACCGCCACCACTGAGGACCTCCGGC
>NC_029793.2:33604010-33625922 GCF_000816755.2 Arachis ipaensis | reverse complement strand
TCCCTCCATATCCCCCTTTCTCCCCCAACCACTCAGAACTGCCGCCCTACCTCCACCACGGACTGCTGCCACTTCTCCTTCCAGCGCCGCCGCGTCACCACCGCTACTACCACACCACCACCATCTCCTTGAGCCCAATTCTTGTTCCTCTGCACACCAGGTTCCGCCAAACAGCGATTCCTCTTTCCATAGTTAGTTAGTTTTTCAAATTATGTTCAAATTAGGATAGTTAGAGATGCATGATCGTAGTGGATTTTAGGTGGTTAGGTATCTAGGATGTGGTTAGTGGATTTAGGCCTAATAATTGCACCATTCTTGTTAATTGTTTCATCTGTTTCGCAATTTGAATTTGTTGTGATGATAATGCTGTTCATATGCTGCTCTTTACTATTCTTTGATGCAGATTGAGTTTGTTTATTTTGAATTCATGTGAATTACTATTTGTTACTCTTTTCTGCACTACCTTATTACCATATGAACCGTTTCTGCTGTTGTTTATTAACCGGGAATGTTCAATTTTTAGCCAAAATACTGCCCAATTTTTTTCAGCAACATGTTTCAATCAACTCCCATTCATGAATTAGTTTTGGAAATTTTAAGTTTGCACTAATCCATTTCAACCAAAACAATTCATGAATGCACGGGCTAGCTTTCTTATTCTTTCTGATTCCCTTATTCATTAAACAACATTATTGATGATTTCACTTTAATTTTGCATCAATAATCTGCAATATTTACTTGAATTTGAGTTACTTGTTATTCAAATTTGTGCAATTTTAATTAATTGGGAACCAAAACACCATGCCACTTACTTTAACTTCATTTTTAACTCTTAACTACTTTAACTTTCTAACTTTTCTATTAGTTTTCAACTAACCACTTTTAAACCACTTCAAGGCATGATTACTATTTTTCCTTATTAACAAGAATTTTGCATATAATAGATTTTGGATTGTGATTTTCATTCTCAAACTTTTCATTTGAATACAATTCAAAATTTTACATCTATTTAACTCAATTCATACTTCTATTGCTACTTTATGCATCTTTTGCCACTCTATGCTTATATTGATAAAATCCTATTTGCTTACCTGTTTTCCTGCTTTAGTTCTTAAACTGTATCCTGGAATTTCTGCTTTTCAGGTTGTATGACCCTAAAAGTAAAGGAAAGGGCAAGGCAACCACAGGAAAAAGGAAAAGAGGAGAATCCTCTACCTCTATTTAGGATATCCTCCATGACGATTCCTGGCGGAAAAAGAACTTTACCCCGCAAGAAAAGGCTGATCAGTTGGTGACTGCCACAGACCCTGTCAAGTTTGCCAACAGATACTGTGAGATAAAGTATCCAATTTTTGCCACTTCCAGAAACCTATACCTGGAAAGGACCTTCAAAATTCCAGAAGAACTCAAACAATAAACTTCAGAACAAATTAAACAGAGAGGCTGGTTCTTCTTGGAAAGAAACTTGACTGAAGTCAACTCATTCTGGGTCAGAGAATTCTACTGTAACTACTTCAAAATGTCCCAGGATGCAGTACAGCTTAGAGGAAAGCAAATTCTGATTACTGAGGAAGCCATTGAAGAAATCCTCCAACTTCAGCCTAAGTTAGATCAGCCAGACGGTTACCAAAAGGTTGAGGAGGATATGAGATTCATGAGATTTGACTGGGACACAGTCAAGAGGACTATAGCTCTTGATCCTACTGTCCCACGGGTCATGAGCAAGTCCACAGTGGCCCCAAAAGGAATTAAGCTCATTTATCTGAATGATGAGGCTCGGCTTTGGCAAAAGATTTTGAGTAACTACGTGATGCCGAGCACTTATGAGACGGAGGTGCCAGTTGCCATGATCACCCTCATCTGGTGTGTGATGGAGGGAAAGGACTTATATCTTCCCCGCTTCATCCGGTATTACATAGCCAGAGTCCATGTCAGAGGCACCCTCCCTTTTTCATATTTGATCACTCAGTTGGGCCGCCGAGCTGAGGTGCCCTGGGAGATTGCTGATGAAAAGCCAACCGCCACAGACTGCAAGAAGATTATCCCTCACAGCAGGAAGTTCCAGGCCTTGGGCTACCGACCTCCTTTTCTCACTGACTCTACTGAGGCAGCCACATCTTCTGCTGCTCCTTCAGCACCTACTGCCCCAGCCACCACTACTGCATCCTCACCTGCCTCAGAGCCCATCTACCACCTCGTGCATCGCCTATTTGACCGGTTTGACCAGATAAAGCGCCGCAACCAGCGGCGATATGAGAGATTTGAGCGTCGCAGCAAGCGACGCTATGAGCACTTAAAGTTGACGATCCGATCCGACAGTGACATTCCCTCCGAGCCTGACACCCCCTTCTGAGCCATCTGAGGAGGAGGCGGACGATCACGAGGAGGAGGCACGTGCAGAGGATGAGCAGGCAGGACCTGAGCAGGCTGTGCCACATCATGAGGAGCCTTATCAGATACAGCCGGCTGATCCAGAGATCCCTCTACGGACAGAGCCTCCGCTTCAGCAGCCAGACCCTCCGACACTCATACAGACTGCAGAGCCTCAGATCACCACAGAGACACCTACTGCACATCCGTCCGGAGATGACCCTTCTTCACACCTAGCTTGATTGAGCATCGAGGACGATGCTATTATTTAAGTGTGGGAAGGTCGCCATCTCTGGCGAACTTTATTTTGGTGAACCACTTTTCAAACTCTCTTTTATCCTATTTTGTTTATTTTCTGTATTTTTATTTTTATTTTATCCTATCTTATTTATCTTTCAGTACTTGCACATTTTTTCTTTTGCTGTATTTTTACTTTATTTCTGCATTTTGCACTTTGGTTTATATATATATATCTTAGATATTTAGTTTAGTTTGCACTTTTAGCTTATTAAGTTGTGATATAGAAAATATGGATTAACTAGTTTAGTTTACCCTTTTAGCATATGATAATTTGGTTTAATTGAAAATAAAAAGAGTAAACTAGAAACTTTAGTATAACAGAATCACAACAATCCACACACCTTATATATATATATAGCAATAAATGTTGGTTAATTGACAACATTTTTCAAGAAAAATACTAAATTTTATAAAAGCCATTCTAAGATTCACATTGAGTTGAATGGAAACTCTTGATTTCTACTTGCATGACATACATAACTGATATATGATTTTTGAGCCAAAGAACACACAACCCGTGAGTTTTTGAGCTTAATTGTATGGTTATACTCAACCATAAATTTCATTCCTGTGTGTTTCACACTTCTTTTCTATGCTTGTAATCTTAACTTTGTTTCCATCTATATGTCCAATATAGAATGTAGATACATACATGCATGTTATTGAGGCCATTGCTTGTTTTTCTCACTTATCCCAAATAAAGCCTACCTCCTACATCACTCTTGTTAGCTCCCTTGAGCCTATTAATCCCCTTTTGTTCTATAACCACATCACTAGCCTTAAGCAGAAAAACAAATTAAAAATCCCAAGTTGAATCCTTGGTTAGCTTAAGATAGAGATTGTGTATCTACTAAATGTGGAGAAACGTGGGAACATGGGTTGATAGGAAAGGATTAAATTAATAAGAATAATCAGAAATTTGGGAGCATGCTCATGTGAAACCAAGAAAAAGTAAAATACCATGTGCATTGATATATGTTATGTTTAAAAAAAATAAAAAAAATCCCTTTTAATTAAATAAATAAATAAGGGGACAAAATTACCCCAATAATGAGTTTAGTGAAGAAGTCAATGCACATGAAGGTAAAATCAAAATAAAGTTGGTGCATGAGTATGTAATAAGAAAGTGGGAAAATTGGGAAGACCAGGATAATTTTAAATTTTTATAGAGAATGTATATGTTAGGTGAGATCTTAGACTAATCAGGGATTCAACTTATAGCTCACTTAGCCTTATATATATCCTCACCTTTACCTTGGCCCCATTACAACCTTCAAAAAGACCTCATGATGTTTGTATGTATGCATTAGATATTTGTTGATTGGTTAGATGAAGAACAAAGTTTTAGAAAGCATGAAGAGAAAGGAATAGAGTGATTAACCCCAAACACTGAGTGACTAGAGAGTAAACACAAAATCCAGTGAGGGTTCAATAGCTCATCTCCATATATCCCTGTTTAATTGTTAATTGTCATGCAAGTTTGTGAATTCCTTTGACTCAACTCAATGTTGAAAGTGCTTTAACATGATTTAGGCTTGGCTATGCATATGTGATTCCTTGAAAATATGAATCAAATTAACCACATGTAAGCTCTGTATATATAGGTGGATGATAATTGGAATTGCATGATTCATTTAGGTAGCTTGCATTTAGAATAGATTGCATTGCATAAGATTTCACCATTCTACCTTCACTTTTTTTTCTCTTAGATTTAGCATGAGGACATGCTATTGTTTAAGTGTGGGGAGGTTGATAAACCTCTATTTTATGATTCATCTTGTGCTCAAATTGAGTATTTTTATCAATTCTTCACCCACTTATTCATATGAATTGCATGGTTTTACTTTCCCTTCCTTATTTTATAATATATGTGAAAACATATTTCCTATGCTTTAAAAATATTAATTTTAATTATCCTTTATTACCATTCGATGTCGTGATCTGTGTGTTAAGTATTTTCAGTCTTGATAGGGCAGAAATGCCTTAGAAGACAGAAAGGAAACATACAAGAATGGAGGGAAAGCACAAAAATGGAGTTTTGAAGAAAAGCCAGCGACGCGCATGCGTAGACGACGCGGACGCGTGCCTAGCGCAAAATGGTAGCGACGCGTACGCGTGGACGACACGGACGCGTGACCAGAAAAAAACTCCAAACGACGCGAACGCGTGACCCACGCGTATGCGTGACGGACGCCACGTACAAGAATCTGCAGAAAACACCCTCAGCGATTTCTGGGCCCCTTTCGGCCCAGATCCAAGCCCAGAAACACGGAATAGAAGCCAGAGAATGGGGGAATCGAAGAGGATGATGGAGAGAACATTGATAATTCACAATTTTAGGTTTTAGATGTAGTTTTTAGAGAGAGAGAGAGAGAGAGAGGCTCTCTCCTCTCTCTTAGGATTTTAGGATTTAGGATTTCTATTATGATTAGGCTACTTCTCTTCTATTACAGGTTCAATATTCCTTTAATTAATATTTCTCTTCCACTTTTATTTATTCTAATGCTTTTACTTGTATTTGACTTATGTTGCAAAATTGGCTTATGAACCTTCTCATGTTAGATTTGAATATTCTATTTAATGCATATTGAGGTATTTCATATTTAAGATTGCTTTCTTCAAATTTATGCTATTAATGCTTTTAATTTAATTTAGATTTTTCTCCTTTTGGTTTTGGTTAAGTAATTGGTAACACTTGAGTTGTCAAACTCAGCAGTTGATTGAGATTTGGGAATTGCTGATTGATTTGGATCGCTCTAAAGCTAGTCTTTCCACAGGAGTTGACTAGGACTTGAGGATCAAATTAATTAGTCCACTTGACTTTCCTTTATTTAGTAAAGGTTAACTAAATGGGAGCAACAAACAATTCTCATCACACCTGATAAGGATAACTAGGATAGAATTTTCAGTTCTTATACCTTGCCAAGAGATTTTCTAATTATTAATTTATTTTTCTTGTCATTTAAATTACTTGTTCCTTATTTTAAAAAATCCAAAACAAAATATACTTTTTCCATAACCAATAATAAATCATACCTCCCTGCAATTTCTTGAGAGACGACCCGAAGTTTCAATACTTCGGTTATCAATTTTATTGGGTTTGCTTAAGTGACAAACAAGTTTTTCTATGAAAGGATTATTGCTTAGTTTAGAAACTATACTTGCAACGAGAATTTATTGTGAATTCTAAACCATCAATCTTCCGATAAAATAATGAAAATTTCAAGATCATTTATTTATAGGGCATTCCAAAATTGATTTGAGTTGAAATTTTTCATGGAAACATGCTTAAACTATATATTGTAGAACATAGTCTTTGAACTAGAACACACAACTATGTGAGTTTTGAGCCTTAATATGTGGTTACATCATATTAACCACTATTTCATTCTTGTGTGTGTTATTCTCTTTCTATGATTATAATCTTTGATTTGTTTGATTCTTTATGTCCATTATTTTGTGTATATATGCATTTATGTGATTGAGGCCATTATTTCAATTAGCTCACTCACCCAAATAGCCTTACCCTTTTATCTACCTTTGTTTGCCCACTTTGAGTTTTATTAATTCCCTTTTGTTCTCAATTTTAGCACATTACTAGCCTTAAGTGAAAAAAATAATAAATATCCTTAATTTGGATCTTTGATTAGCTTTGGCTAGTGAGAGTGTGTAATATCTAAGTGTGGGAAAATTGGGAACATTGGTTGATAAAAGTGTGTTTTGTAGTTTTATTGAAAATCTTAGAAATTGGGTACATACTCATGTATTAATTGTGTAAACCATATGCATTGACACTTGTGTATATGCTTCTCTTTGAAAAAAAAAAGAAAAAAAAGAAAGCAATAAAAAGGGGACAAATGCCCCAATAAAAAGTAATAATAACAATGCATAGGGGATGTAAATTGAAAAGAATGAATGAGTATGTGAAAAATGAAATAATGGGTAGCTAGGTTGTATTTTAGAATTGTATAAGTTGTTATATGTTTGGTGAGAACTTAAGTTAATCAAAATTCAAATTCTATATCACTTGACCATATGCATCCTTACCTTAATCCTAGCCCCATTATAACCTTTGAAAAAGTCCTCATGATAATTATATGCATACATTGAATTATTGTTGATTGTTAGATGAAGAACAAATCTTAGAAAGCGTGATTAGAGGAGAATTGAGTGAATCAACCCTATACACTTGAACCATTAGAGCGTATACACATCCGGTGAGGGGTTCGATTACTCAATTCTATGTTTTCACCTATGATTATCTCTTATCTTGCAAGTTTGTAATTATTTTCTATGAATCAATTCAATTATGGATTTGACTTGGTCACTATTGCTTTAGCCCTTATGTTTATATATGTATTCTTAGAAATTGATTTATTTTGACTAAGTGGATACATATATGGAATTAGATAGTATTAGGTAGAGTAGTTGTATGCATTTAGATAGATTGCATATGGATATAGTTTGCATTGAATAAATGTTGATACCCCTTTCTTGTATCTTTCTTGATGTTTAGCATGAGGACATGCTTTGTTTAAGTGTGGAGAGGTTGATAAACCATAATTTTATGGTTTATCTTGTATTGAAATGAGTGGATTTTATCAACTTATCTTGCACTTATTCAC
Organism: Arachis ipaensis; assembly: GCF_000816755.2. Classification (NCBI taxonomy): domain Eukaryota; kingdom Viridiplantae; phylum Streptophyta; class Magnoliopsida; order Fabales; family Fabaceae; genus Arachis; species Arachis ipaensis. The sequence goes on along the minus strand of NC_029793.2, from coordinate 33,618,627 downwards.
TGAAATAGCATGATTTCGTGATTTCTTCCTAAATTGTGCTTAAGAGTAAAAACATACTTTTTAGGCTCTTAAAATGCTAAATTAATTTACTTTAATTTCATTTGATGCCTTGATGTGTTTATTGAGTGATTTCAGGCTTACAAGGTAAGGATGGATTGAAGAAGTGAGGAAAAAGCATGCGAAAGTGGAAAATTCATGAAGAAATGGAGTTTGGAGAATTGCATGGTCATGTGTACGCATGCCTTATGCATATGCATGAATTTCATGTTGCGCGTACGCATGCCTCATGCCTACGCATGACTGTTAGCATGTGATTCACTTAAATGAACACGTGGGTTGCAATTTTAAGGCTTTCTTGGGTCTAATCCAACTCGTTTCTGAAGTATCTCATGCCAAATTGAAGAAGCAACAAGGGAGGAGCAATTAGGGCAGTTTAGGAACAAGTTTTAGGGTTTTTTTTCCAGAGAAACCTCTTCTCTCTAGAATTTAGGGTTCTTAGGTTAATATCTCCTTAGATTTAGGTTTTAATCATTATTTTAGTATAATTCTCCTTGTAGTTTCTTGTTCTAGCATCTTAATTCTTGTAGTTTTATTTGTTATTCCCTTTATTTTGTCACTTTCATGTTTATGAACTCTTGTTGATTTTAATTTTCTTTAATGCCATTTTTGTTTTCATGTTTATTGTTGCTTTTTTCAATTATTGTTATTGATTTCTTGCACTTGATAGTCTTAGATTTTACTATTCTTGCAATTTACCATGCTTTATGTTTACTAAAATGGTTGAATTAGTTTTAGAGTAGACTTTTGTATTATTGGCTTGTATTTTAGAAATTAGATAATCTTGAGTCATTAATGTCTAATTTAATTGGATTGATAATCTAAAGTTATTAGTTGATCTTGTATTCACTAACGTTAACTGCTTACTAAGCTCAATTAGTAAAGTGGTTATGATTTGTGAATTAAAATCAATTATGCCTACTTGACCTTTTCCCGATGTTAGAAATAACATAATAGGATTATTCTTGATAATTATTGTGTTTAGATTAATGACAAGAATAGAAAACCTTGATTCTCATTCCTTGCTAAGAGTGTCGTTTTAGCATTTATATTCCTTTAGTTATTTACTTTACTTTTTTGCTATTTAAATTCTTGTCAATTGCTATCCCACTGGTGCACGAAATTGTGATCTCAGACAACGGCGTCAAAAACTCTGTACGCACGTCTTAATAAATTGTTTTTCATTCACAACTTCGATACAACTAACCAGCAAGTGCACTGGGTCGTCCAAGTAATAAACCTTACGCGAGTAAGGGTCGATCCCACGGAGATTGTTGATATGAAGCAAGCTATGGTCACCTTGTAAATCTCAGTCAGGCGGATATAAAATAGTTATGGAGTTTTCGAACATAAATAATAAATAGATAGAAAATAAGGATAGAAACACTTATGTATATCATTGGTGAGAATTTCAGATAAGTGTATAGAGATGCTTTCATTCCTCTGAACCTCTGCTTTCCTGCTGTCTTCACCAAGAGATACTCATTCAATCTAGGGTAGAACGGAAGTGGTTGTCAGGCACGCGTTCATAGGGAATGATGATGATTGTCACGTTCATCACATTCATGTTGAAGTGCGAATGAATATCTTAGAAGCGGAATAAGTTGAATTCAATAGAAAAACAGTAGTACTTTGCATTAATCTTTGAGGAACAACAGAGCTCCACACCTTAATCTATGGAGTGCAGAAACTCTACCGTTGAAAAATACATAAGTTAATAGAGGGTAAGCATGGCCGAGTGGCCAGCCTCCCATGGAGGTCTAGAGATCTAAAAATGATCAAAAGATGTTCCAAGATGATCCAAGATGCCTAATACAATAGTAAAAAGTTCTATTTATAATAAACTAGTTACTAGGGTTTACAGAAGTAAGTAATTGATGCATAAATCCACTTCCGGGGCCCACTTGGTGTGTGCTTGGGCTGAGCTTGAATGTTACACGTGTAGAGGTCAATCTTGGAGTTGAACGTCAGTTTGTAACGTATTTCTGGCGTTCAACTCTGGCTTGTGACGTGTTTCTGGCGTTTAACTCCAGACAGCAGCGTAGAACTGGCGTTCAACACCCTTTTACGTCGTCTAAACTCGGCCAAACTATAGACTATTATATATTTCTGAAAAGCCCTGGATGTCTACTTTCCAACGCAATTGGAAGCGCACCATTTTGAGGTCTGTAGCTCCAGAAAATCCACTTTGAGTACAGGGAGGTCAGAATCCAACAACATCAGCAGTCCTTCCTCAACCTCTGAATCTGATTTTCGCTCAAGTCCCTCAATTTCAGCCAGAAAATACCTGAAATCACAGAAAAACACACAAGCTCATAGTAAAGTCCAGAAATGTAAATTTAACATAAAAACTAATGAAAACATCCCTAAAAGTAACCAGATTCTACTAAAAACATACTAAAACAGTGCCAAAAAGCGTATAAATTATCCGCTCATCACAATACCAAACTTAAATTGTTGCTTGTCCCCAAGCAACTAAAAATTAAATAGGATAAAAAGAAGAGAATATACTATAAATTCCAAACTATCAATGAAACATAGCTCCAATTAAATGAGCGGGACTTGTAGCTCTTTGCCTCTTGAATAGTTTTGGCATCTCACTTTATCCATTGAAGTTCAGAATGATTGGCATCTATAGGAACTCAACTGATGCTCAAAGCCTTGGGATCCTTTTTATTTACCCTTGCCTTTTGGTTTTAAGGGTTATTGGCTTTTTGCTCTTGCCTCTTGGTTTGAAGAGCTTTTGGCTTTTTCAGCTTGCTTTTGCTTTTTCTATTTTCTTATTTTTTTTCGCCTATATTTTTTTTTCTGCAAGCTTTGTTCTTTGCTGCTTTTTCTTGCTTCAAGAATTATTTTTATGATTTTTCAGATTATCAAATAACATGTCTCCCTATCATCATTCTTTCAAGAGCCAACATATTTAACATTCTTAAACAACAACTTCAAAAGACATATGCACTGTTCAAGCATTCATTCAGAAAACAAGAAGCATTGTCACCACATCAATATAATTAAACTAAGTTCAAGGATAAATTCGAAACTCATGTACTTCTTGTTCTTTTTGAATTAAAATAGTTTTCATTTAAGAGAGGTGATGGATTCATAGGACATTCATAACTTTAAGACAAAGATACTAAATACTAATGATCATGTAATGAAGACACAAACATGGATAAGCACTTAACATAGAGAAAACGAAAAACAGAAAATAAGAACAAGGAATGAGTCCACCTTAGTGATGGTGGCGTCCTTGCCCCAGGAGAGGGCTTTTCGGCTATTTTGTAGAATTCAAGGGAGATGACTTCATGAACTTCTACTTCCTCTCCAATCATGTTGCTATGAATCATGATGGCCCGATCCACAGTAACTTCAGATCGGTTGCTAGTGGGGTGGAGCGTTGGATGAACTCCAACCATCCTCTAGCCACAGGCTTGAGGTCCAGTCTTCTTAATTGAACCGGCTTGCCTTTGGAATACCAAATAATTTGGTATTCAGCTTCATGATTGCACCAAGAAACTTGGCAGCTTGCTCTTCAGTAACATCCTCATTCTCTTCAGAAGAAGAATACTCATCAGAGCTCATGAATGGCATAAGGAGGTTCAATGGAATCTCTATGTTCTCTAGATGAGTCTCAGATTCCTTTGGTTCCTCAGAGGGAAACTCCTTATTGATCACTGGACGTCCCAGGAGGTCTTCCTCCTTGGGATTCACGTCCTCCCCTTCCTCTCCAGGTTCGGCCGTGTTGACTATGTCAATGGCCTTGCACTCTCCTTTTGGATTTTCTTCTGTATTGCTTGGGAGAGTACTAAGAGGGGTTTCAGTGATTCTTTTACTCAGCTGGCCCACTTGTGCTTCCAAATTTCTAATGGAGGACCTTGTTTCATTCATGAAGTACTGTTGGATGTAGCTTGCATTCCATTCAGACTCTGAGAAATCATATTGACTTGCTGAGTCAATATTTTATTCTGAGCTAGTATGGCATTCAGAGTATTAATTTCAAGAACTCCCTTCTTCATAGGCGTCCCATTACTCACAGGATTCCTCTCAGAAGTGTACATGAACTGGTTATTAGCAACCATGTCAATGAGTTCTTGAGCTTCTGCAGGCGTTTTCTTTAGGTGAATGGATCTACCTGCAGAAGTATCCAATGACATTTTAGCCAATTCAGATAGACCATCATAGAATATATCTAGCATGTCAGAAGGACACTTTTTGGTCAGTTCTTTGTATCTCTCCCAAGCTTCATAGAGGGATTCACCTTCTTTCTGTCTGAAGGTTTGAACATCCACTCTAAGCTTACTCAGCTTTTGAGGAGAAAAGAACTTGGCTAAGAAAGCCTTGACCAGCTTATCCCAAGAGTTCAGACTATCCTTAGGTTGAGAGTCCAACCATATTCTAGCTCTGTCTCTTACAGCAAAAGGAAAAAGCATGAGCTTGTAGATTTTAGGATCTACTCCATTAGTCTTAACAGTATCACATATCTGCAAGAATTCAGTTAAGAACTGAAAAGGATCTTCAGATGGAAGTCCATGAAACTTGCAGTTCTGCTGCATCAGAGAAACTAATTGAGGTTTAAGCTCAAAATTGTTTGCTCCAATGGCAATAATGGAGATGCTTATTCCATGTAAATTGGAATTAGGTGCAGTAAAGTCACCAAGCATCCTCCTTGCATTATTATTATTTTTGGCTGCCATCTCCTCTTCTTGTTCGAAAATTTCTGAAAGGTGCTTGCTGGATTGTTGTAATTTAGCTTCTCTTAGTTTCCTCTTCAGAGTCCTTTCAGGTTCTGGATCTGCTTCAACAAGAATGTTCATGTCCTTGCTCCTGCTCATATGAAAAAGAGGGACAGAAAAATAATAATAATAGGGGTCCTTTTTACCACAGTATAGAGGTCCCTGTGTGAGTAGAAGAAAAGAAGAAGAAAAAATTCGAACACAGATGGAAGAGGGGGTTCGAATTTGGGTGAGATGAAGTGTTAGTAAATGAATAAATAAACAGAAGGGGATAAGAGAGAGAGAGAATTTTCGAAAATAATTTTTGAAAAAGAGTTAGTGATTTTCGAAAATAGTTTTTGAAAAAAGGGTAGTAATTTTCAAAAATTAAAATAAAAAATTAAAATAATTAGTAAATTAAAAAGAAATTTTGAAAAAGAGGGAAGATATTTTCGAAAATTAGAGAGAGAGAGTTAGTTAGGTAGTTTTGAAAAAGATAAGAAACAAACAAAAAGTTAGTTAGTTAGTTGAAACAAATTTGAAAATCAATTTTGAAAAGATAAAAAGATAAGAAGTTAGGAAAGATATTTTAAAATCAAATTTTTGAAAAAGATATGATTTTGGAAAAGATAAGATAGAAAGATATTTTTGAAAAGATATGATTGAAATTAGTTTTGAAAAAGATTTGATTTTTAAAATCACAATTAATGACTTGATTCACAAGAAATCACAAAATATGATTCTAGAACTTAAAGTTTGAATCTTTCTTAACAAGTAAGTAACAAACTTGAAATTTTTGAATCAAAACATTAATTGATGATGTTATTTTCGAAAATTAGGAGATAAAGGTAAAAAAAAAGATTTTTTGAAAAATATTTTTAAAATTTTTGAAAATAAATAAGAAAAATTAAAAAGATTTGATTTTTGAAAAAGATTTTGAAAAAGATAAGATTTTTAAATTGTAAATTTGATTTGACTCATAGAAACAACTAGATTTTAAAAATTTTTGAAAAAGTCAACTCAAATTTTCGAAATTTATGAGTGAAAAAGGGAAAGATATTTTTTTTTTTTTTGAATTTTTAATGATGAGAGGGAAAAACATGAAAACATCAAGATCAAACAAGAAGACTTACCAAGAACAACTTGAAGATCATGAAGAACACTATGAATGCATGAATTTTTCGAAAAATGCAAGATGAATATGCAATTGACACCAAACTTTCAACTTGACTCAAGACTCCAACAAGAAACATGAAATATTTTTTATTTTTATGATTTTATGAATTTTTTTGGATTTTTCGAAAATTATTTGAAAAAGAAAAATAAGGATTCCAAAATTTTTAATATGAATTCCAGGAATCTTGTATTCTTAGTCTAAAGCTCCAATCCGAGGGTTAGGCATGGCTTAATAGCCAGCCAAGCTTTAGTATGTAACTCAGACATGCCACGGATGACATTCCAATTAACTTGCCTCTATGCTGATGGTTGGAAGCCCCTATCCAAAAGAATTAGACATGGCTTTACAGCTAGCCAGGCTTCAACATGCTTCATGAAACTCTAGAATTCATTCTTACAAATTTTGAAGAAAAATGTATTTTTGAAAAGATTTATTTTTTTTTGAAAACTTTTTGAAAATAAGAAGAAAATTACCCAATCTAAGCAACAAGATGAACCGTCAGTTGTCCAAACTCGAACAATCCCCAGCAACAGCGCCAAAAACTTGGTGCACGAAATTGTGATCTCAGGCAACGGCGTCAAAAACTCTGTACGCACTTCTTAATAAATATTTTTTCATTCACAACTTCGATACAACTAACCAGCAAGTGCACTGGGTCGTCCAAGTAATAAACCTTACGCGAGTAAGGGTCGATCCCACGGAGATTGTTGGTATGAAGCAAGCTATGGTCACCTTGTAAATCTCAGTCAGGCGGATATAAAATAGTTATGGAGTTTTCGAACATAAATAATAAATAGATAGAAAATAAGGATAGAAACACTTATGTATATCATTGGTGAGAATTTCAGATAAGTGTATAGAGATGCTTTCGTTCCTCTGAACCTCTGCTTTCCTGCTGTCTTCATCCAATCAGTCTTACTCCTTTCCATGGCTGGCTTTATGTAAGGACATCACCTTTGTCAATGGCTACTTTTGATCCTCTCTGGAAAATGGTCCGATGCGCTGTCACTGCATGGCTAATCGTCTGGAGGCATCACCGTGGTCAATGGCTGCATCATATCCTCTTGTGAAAATGGTCCAAATGCTCTGTCACAGCACGACTAATCATCTGAGGTTCTCGATCATACTGGAATAGAATTCACCCTCCTTTTGCGTCTGTCACTACGCCCAGCACTCGCGAGTTTGAAGTTCGTCACAGTCATTCAATCCCAGAATCCTACTCAGAATACCACATACAAGGTTTAGACTTTCCGGATTCTCATGAATGCCGCCATCAATCTAGCTTATACCACGAAGATTCTGATTAAGAGATCCAAGAGATACTCATTCAATCTAAGGTGGAACGGAAGTGGTTGTCAGGCACGCGTTCGTGGGGGAATGATGATGATTTTCATGTTCATCACATTCAGGTTGAAGTGCGAATGAATATCTTAGAAGTGGAATAAGTTGAATTGAATAGAAAGACAGTAGTACTTTGCATTAATCTTTGAGGAACAGCAAAGCTCCACACTTTAATCTATGAAGTGCAGAAACTCTACCGTTGAAAAATACATAAGTGAATAGAGGGTAAGCATGGCCGAGTGGCCAGCCTCCCATGGAGGTCTAGAGATCTAAAAATGATCAAAAGATGTTCCAAGATGATCCAAGATGTCTAATACAATAGTAAAAAGTCATATTTATAATAAACTAGTTACTAGGGTTTACAGAAGTAAGTAATTGATGCATAAATCCACTTCCGGGGCCCACTTGGTGTGTGCTTGGGCTGAGCTTGAATGTTACACATGTAGAGGTCAATCTTGGAGTTGAACGCCAGTTTGTAACGTATTTCTGGCATTCAACTCTGGCTTGTGACGTGTTTCTGGCGTTTAACTCCAGACAGCAGCGTAGAACTGGCGTTCAACGCCCTTTTACGTCGTCTAAACTCGGCCAAAGTATGGACTATTATATATTACTGGAAAGCCCTGGATGTCTACTTTCCAACACAATTGGAAGCGCGCCAGTTTGAGTTCTGTAGCTCCAGAAAATCTACTTTGAGTGCAGAGAGGTTAGAATCCAACAGCATCAGCAGTCCTTCTTCAACCTTTGAATCTGATTTTTGCTCAAGTCCCTCAATTTCAGCCAAAAAATACCTGAAATCACAGAAAAACATACAAACTCATAGTAAAGTCCAGAAATGTGAATTTAACATAAAAACTAATGAAAACATCCCTAAAAGAAACCAGATTCTACTAAAAACATACTAAAAACAGTGCCAAAAAGCGTATAAATTATCCGCTCATCACCCACCCCTGATATTCTCATAACCGATAACACGCATATCTCACTGTAATTCCTTTGAGAGACGACCTGAGATCTAATACTCTTGGTGTTTTTATTGGTTTGTATTTGTGACAAACAAAATTAAACTATGACTAAGGGTCATTTGTCAGTTTGGACTATGCTTACAACGGAATTCTTTTATTCAGAAAATTTTGAACCGACATTTGGCCTATGTTATGAGACTTTATTGGTAGAGGATTGGGGGGAGTTGCTACCTTGAGGATGTAAAGTCCTTCATGTAGCTCATCCTTCCCAATCATCTTCGATGTCTTGATGTCCTGAATTGTGAAATCAAGTGAGCTTAGAGTGATGTGAAGTGAGGTGATATTTGCACTGATAAGTATTAAGCCTATGAAGTTTGCTTTAAATGTTGCATTATTTGGGAGAGAAACAGAGTAATTTTATGAAGAGTGAATTGAATGAAACAGACACAAGTCACATGCAATATGGATTGTGGCCCTACTATCCAAAACCCAATCATGTTTAGATAACTTTGACCTTGTGAGTGAAGTATTTAGGATTATACCTACTGGTGTGTTGACTTGTGTTGCTGCATTTGAGGGAATTTTTTGAATATTCTGATTATTAAGTAGGTGCATGAGCTGCTGCATCTGAGTTGTACTCAATGTGAAAGCTGAATTTGAAGGTTGCTATTTTTGTTGCTTTAATTGGCTCTCTAGCGATTATATTGTGTGCTGATTGCTTTGCGACGTAGCTTTGTGATCCTCTTCCTCTACCGTACCTTAGCGGAAATCCATGGATCTTGAAGCATTTATCCACTATTTGTCCAAGAATGCCACAATAAGAACAAAGCGGGCGATCTTTCTTGGGAAAACCTCTACCTCTGTCATGTGGTGAAGGAGTGTTAGAGTTTCTTGCCAAGAAAGCAACCAGAGATGAGGAATAAGGTGCTCCAATTGCACAATGCTTCTCTTCTTGCACAACTAGGGACATGACTTTTTTTAATTGCCGGAAGAGGTTTCATTAACAAGATTTGACCATGGACTTGAGCATACAAATCGTCTAATCCCATTAGAAAATAATGAACATATTCAACTTGGAAAAATTCTTGTAGAGGCCTCGCATCACCACAATTGCATTGAATTGGATGGTGAAAGTTCAATTCTTCCCAAAGAACCTTAATCTTTGTGAAATATTGTGAAACAGACATAGTTCCTTGATGTAAATTCACCAACTCACGTTTAATCTAAAAAATTCTTGGACCATGACCATGCTAGAATCGTTCTTTAAGGTCATTCCATAACTCCTTAGTGGAATCAGTGTATACAAGAGAAGTTGTTTTTTCTTTGGAAACTGAATTAAGGATCTAGGTACTTACGACATCATTCACACATTGCCAATTTTTAAATTGCTCTACATCAAGCTCAGGATCTGAACGAGGAACTGCACCAGTGATGAACCCTAATTTGCGCTTGATATTGAGAGCTTTCTTCATGACTCTGCTCCAAGAATTGTAATTTTTCTCTGTAAGTTGTTGCATTACCAGGATAAGACCTAATTGATTTGCAAAGGAGAGAAAATACGAATCTGTCATTATAAAAATAAACTGTGATTTCTTGATTGATTAACCTCTCACACTCGATCTTATGATAGGAGCTTTCTCTTTTTTTCTTGAGAGAAAAAAAGAGGAGAAATAGCTCTCATCAACTCTATTGGATGAGTTAAAATGTGAGGAGCAAAAAGAGTAGAGAAAAGGAATGAAGAAGAAGAGTGCAAAAAAATATGAGGGATTCATCGAGGGGATGAGGAGTTGAATGCGAAAGATGTCATCGCTTTGATACCATATTCAGTAGTTGGAATGAGCCAAAATTGATTGATTATTATTTCCACTTATTACACTGTATGGTGAGAATATATACATGAGGTGTGTGGGGTTATATATGGAAACTAACTAATTGTAATGGACTGAAAAACTAATCCTAACTCATAAATATCTAATAGAGAGGGGGAAAGAGATAACTAGAGAGGACATAAAGGAGGCATGTTGTCCTCGCTGTCGCACGCTATTTTGGGTCTGCATCCCCCTGTTCTAATATGTCTCTACAGTGTTGCTACTGCAGTTGTTGTGCCCCTATTCATTGGAAAACGCGTTGGAGCTTTTAAACTTACTGGTACCACTGCTCTTGCGTTAGTTCTGGCCCGAATTCTTCTATCCTTCAATCTATTCTGTTTCCATTTTAACTCTGCCTCTAATAATCATTTTCTATTTTTCTTTCGTTTTGTTTTACTTCACTATGAGAGGCGTTCGATTGGGTGCGAGAATGTTTTGATTTGTTGGTGGAGTGTTTTTGATTGGTTGATGATGTTTGAATATGAGATTGTTTTGCTTTGTTGCTGTTGTTGTTTTGCTTCATCTCTTCTTTGGAGAGTGTACAAACATAGCAGATCTATAAAAAGAATGAGAGAAAGTGTGTTTCTGTAAAAGGATATTTTTGTCCAAAATTTAGAGGAAGGACGACTTTAAAATCAAATTAAACCTTATGGACGAATTTGAATGCAAAAAAGCTTTGGGAAAAAATTTGACTTTAAGATTAAATCATAAAGACCAAAATCGTACTTAACCTTTATTTTTATCAGCGTTAGATTCAAGTTAAAACTTTACAAAAATAAGTAATCGTTAAATAGTTATGTTTTGTTGATAAAAAAGCATTGTTATCAAACCCGGCTTGACTCGGCTGGTTCGATCCGAAACCCGGTCATATGGCCGGGTCGAGCCACTCATTGAACCGGCTATATAGTAGACCCAGTGGAACCCGGTTTAACCTAACAGATTTTAATGAAACCCGGTGACCCAGCCGGTTAATTTAACCTGGTCTGGGTCGTGTTAATTTTTTTTAATACTGAAACAACATCGTTTCAGCCTTTCAAGTTTCCCCTCCCCTTTGAATGAACCCTAAGTCACTGATGGTAATCACTAATGCCACATGTTCCATTGCCCCTAATATGACTGTAACGGTAGAACCCCCCAACCCCCAGCCAACCTCGTCTCTCTACTCTCTTGAGCTCGGCACTTGACAGTCCCTCACCCTCACCCTCACCCTCACCCTCACCTTCATCTTGTCACTCCGTCGTCTCTCCCCTCACCTCGTTAGTCGTCACTCTTAGCCATTCACGGCCTCACCTCGTCGCTCTCTCAGTCTCTCACCTCGTCCCCTCACCTCGGTCGTCGTCGCAGTCCTGTGCCCATGCGTTCACTTCGTTAGCGGCAGGAGCAGACAGATCCAATCAAGCAGCTTCTGCTCCATCGGGTGGTGGTGGTCGTCGTCTTCTTGTGTCACGGTCTGGGAACCAGTCAACCAGGTGAACTTCCTTCACTAGAAATCTAGAATTGTTGTTGAATTTGGTGGTTGTTGCTGTTGTATTTGATTTTGAGTTGTTGAACACTTGAACCTGAGTATATTTTAGTTAGTATTGTTATTGAATCTGGTGGTTATAAGGTTATTGCTATTGTATTTGGTATTTTAAAGTTATTGTTATTTAGTATTTCACTAGAATTGTTGAACCAAATTTTTTTGTTGCTGAATAGTGGATAACAGAGTTGAATACTTGAATTGTTAAATTTGTTGTTGATTATCATCAGTGAACTTTGGTGGTGGTTGTTATGTTGCTTAAAAACTGACTTAGGTAAATCTTCTGTTGCTGAAATTCTGAAAATATTTTGTTTCTTTTATTAGAATTTTAAAAATGTCTTCATCTCAAACACTATCAGAAGTACCACCATCTCAAGAACAAGCATTATCAGCAACTCCTACCCCTAATCTTACCACTAAAAGAGTTTATAATAATAGAAAAAAAAAGAAAAGCTTAAGAAAATTATGTAGAAAGTTATGGAGCATGTGATGAAGTTGAAAGACAATTTGATAGAATGGAAGATCTTGAAGCACGACAACAACAACAACAACAACAACAACAACAACAATAGCATTCAAGGACAAGGTTGCCACCACCTGCAACTAGGAAAGGGAAAAAAGTTACTGGAATAGAGACTATTTTTTTTCCATCTTCAACAACACCTGGAGCCTAACCAACTATAAAAAGTGTATTGCAAAGTAAAGAAATTGTGGAAAATGTGACATTTCCATTGCAAGATTGATGATTGATGCTTCTGTGCCTTTTAATACAGTTAATTCAACATATTACCAACCAATGATTGATGTTATTACAAACATGGGTGCAGGGTATAAAAGTCCAAACTTTGGTAGAGTTTGTGGGTATTTGTTGAGCAAGTTGGTGGAGGATGTGAAAAAGATGATTGAACGTTATTATGAAATTTGGAAGCAAACTGATGTACTATCATGAACGATGGATGGACTAATCGTTGTAGGCGCACTTTAATTAACTTCTTGGTTTATTGACCTAAAGGAACTATCTTCCTAAAGTCAGTTGATGCTTCTCATGCCTCCAAGACTGCTGATTTGTTGTTTAAGCTTTTTAAGGATGTTGTCTTATTTGTCAGTCCTGAAAATGTTGTTCATACAATGACGGACAATGATGCAAATTATGTTGCTACAAGAAGGTTGTATGAAGCTAAATTTCTGAAGTTGTATTGGTTTCCTTGTGCTGCGCATTGTATTAATTTGATGTTGCAAGATATTGGAAAGTTGGATGAAGTAAGTGAGACGGTTTCACATACTTCAAAGATTAATAAATACATATATAATCATTGTCATCCATTGTATCTGATGAGAAAGTTTACTGGTGGGCGAGAAAAACTTCGTCCAGCTCCAACTCGCTTTGCTACCAATTTCATAGCTTTGCTATTCTGGCACAAAAAGATGCATTAAGAAATATGGTAACTTCTAAAGAATATAGAATCTCAGCCTACTCCAAAGAAGCTAAAGCTAAAACATTTGTGGATCAAGTTTTAGACTCTAAATTTTGGAATCAATGTACGGATATTGTTAAGCTTACTGAGCCACTTGTTCGTGTGCTTCGTATTGTGAATAGTGAAGATAAGGCTGCAATGGGTTTTATTTATCAAGCTTTTTATAAGGCTAGAGAAGAGATGGTGAAGAGGTTTCAACGAAGAAAGAAGATTGTGGAGCCTTACTTGAAGATTTTGGATACTCATTGGGATTCACAACTTCACAAAAATCTTCATGTTGCTGGCTATTGGTTAAATCCTGCTTTTCGATTCAATGCTGATGAATTTGAAAAATATAAGCAAACCACTTCTGGCCTACTAGATGTAATTGAGAAATATGCATATGGTGAATTAGAATTGAATTCTAAGTTGACAAGTGAGATAAGAATATATAAGAATGCTGAAGATGATTTTAGAAGACAATCTGCACTACGTCAACGAAGCACAGTGATGCTAGGTAAATATTTTATTTGGTTTTATCTTTCTTTATTAGTTCATTTATTTAAAAAAGCTAATTGTAGTGGATTGCCTCTTTTGATTTTAAGACCAATGGTGGAAATCTTATGGAACTAGAGCACCAAAATTACAAAAGTTAGCCATTCGTGTCTTAAGTCAAACTTGTAGTTCTTCGGGTTTTGAGAGAAATTAGAGTATTTTTTAACACATCCACACAAAGAAGAGGAATCGGTTAGAACATCAAAAGCTTAATGATCTTGTTTTCGTTCATTATAACTTGAGGCTACAACAAAGGTATCTTCTATAATTATTTACCTAATTTTAAAAAGTATTGTTCATTAAAATTTAATCTTTAGTTTAGTAATTACATAAATTGATAACATAGGAATCAAATGAGAAAGCAAAGCTATGATCCAATTTGTCTTGATGCATTTGATGACCATTCGGATTGGATATTGGAAGATTCACCGTCATTTTTAACTCCTGAAGAGGTTGATGTCTACTAAATGATTTCGAAAATATGTCTATTCAACCAACTTTAGATGATCTTGGTAAATTTTTCAATTGCTTGAATATTTTAATTGTCAGTTGTTATTACGAATTATTCTTGATATTGATTTGTGAAAAATACACAAATGTAGATCAATTAAATTTGGAAGATGATCAAGATAATGATGGACCGAATAACAATGCTATGGAAGATATAGATGCAAATCAAAATGAGAAAATGTTGATCAAGCTCCAAATTTGTCCTATGAAGATATTGATCCTGACTTTGAGCTCATCCCTTGGACTTGATTTACCGATTGTGTTATCTTTTGCTTGTCCTTGTTGATTTAAATTGAGAACGTATTTTGTACTAGAGACTGGTTTATTATCTTTGTTTTAGATTATTAATTATGTTTAAAAATTGATATTAGATTATTAATGTTTGTAAAGACTTACATTTTAAATTTTAAGACATTATTTTAATTTTATTTATATAATTTTATTTTTTTAATTATGACCGGA
>NC_029793.2:33594985-33601783 GCF_000816755.2 Arachis ipaensis | reverse complement strand
AGATGAATTAGTGACCCACCAGTTGAACTAGTGATCCAGTGACTCGGTCATATGATCGGATTGATTACAGGTTCAATTCTGATACTATACACAAAAAGACTAACAAAAAAAAATGCCTATGTAGCAACCTTACATAGTGACATTTAATCTTTATTGTTAATAAAAACAAAACTTTATCAACTTTTAGAACTTTGGGGAACTCTTGTTTTTATCTCCAGGGATTACTGTTGTAAGCATTTGAATTTTTCCTGACATTTTTTTAATAGTTTTCTGTTATATTTATTATACAACAATAACAAAAAGATCTCATACGACTAAATAAAGTTGATTACATGAATCAATTAACGCCATTATATCCAACTAATGTGGATATTTCCTCGCTCCCTAACCAGTAACTAAGAGTGGCAAACGGGCCTAAACCCGCCGGGCCAGCCCGTGTAATCCGCCAAAAAAGAGGGTCGAATTGGAAAATTGGGACCACCTAATGCGTCCATATTTGATGATAATTTTTTGTTTGAATTTGACGGATTTCATCACATAAACTCACACTTAATCACCAAAATAGCATACTTTTGTGATTTCTCTCTAGATTAGACATAAATGTGAAAACATGCGTTTTTGTGCTTAAATTGATAATTTTAATTCCACTTTTATTTCATTCGATGCCGTGATATATCTTGTTAAGTGATTTCAGATCAATTAGGCAAGAATGGCTAGGAAAAAGTGGAAGGAAGCATGCAAAATTGGAGATTTCATGAAGAAAACAAAGGAGAAGCACACACTCAAGTGTGCGTACGCACAAGTCCCAGCGCGTGACTTCATTAATGAAGCATGTGGCTTGCGAATTTGGGGCTCTCTTGGCCCAATTTTTGGAGTTGCTGAAGCCATTTGGAGTGCTATATCAAGGATGATCATTTCATATCAAAGGGGGGACACTTTGGAGCTCACTTTTAGATAGAAAAACACACTAGGAGTAGGAGTAGTATAGTTTAGAAAATTCTCTCTTAGGGTTTACTAAATTTTCACTGTAGAATTTTATAGTTTCAGTTTTGATCTTGGAGTTTGCTCATCTTCATTGTAAGTACTCTTTAATCTTCTCTTTAATTACACTACTTTTGCTACTTGTTTTATGGTTTAAGTTATTTTGTTAATATATGTAATTTTGATTTCTTGAATTCTTTATTTATGAATTTGGTCTTTTATAGTTTATACATGCTTGATTGAGTTTCTATTGTTGATATTGTGAATAGTTTGGTTATAGTTTTCATTATCTTTTGCAATTTCTTATGTTTAGCTTTTATGCCCATCAGATGTTTGTGAAAATACCAACTATAGAATTTGAGTAGATTTTCACACCTTGGCCTGGAAAATGAGTTCATAGGATACTAGAGTCATAATATCCGACATTTAGTGGTAATTTTTGGGTTGTTAGTTGATTCTTGTTTCCATTGACGCTAGCTTTTTACCAAGTAATTAGTAAGTTAGCTAGGACTTATGGATTAATGTCAATTATGTTTGCTTGACTTATTCCTCGATATTAGGGGTTGACGAAACAAGATTAACTCATCATAGTTGCCATAGTTATGGTTATGACGATGATAGAATTCCTTAATTTTCATTCCTAAGTCAATGCTCTTTTATGCATTTACCGCATTTTCACTAAGTTTTGACCTTCTTTCCTTTTTAATTGTATTAATTTTCTTTTTTGATCGTTTGTTAGTTCTTTTGTTTCTGAGTTTTTTTAATCTTTCATTCCACAATTGAAAACCCCCTTTTTCCTCACAGCCAAGAGCGTGACATCTTAATTGCATAGTTCGAGGGAGACGACCCAAGACTTAAAACTTTCGGTTATTTTGTGTTGATTGTGACATCTTTAGATTTAAACTTTGATGTTGGTCAATTGTCGGTTTGGACTATACTTGCAATGAAGAAATTCTATTTTGTGAAATTCCGAACCCACTTTTGACCTTTATCACCGCCAAACAGCACAATCCCACCTAACCCGTACTACTTAAACAGTGGGCTTTGGCGGGGCGGGGTGGATTTTCTTGCTGAGTTTAGTATTTTTTTAGCAAAGGAGTATTTTTGTAATTTTTTTGTCAAAACTCAACTTCTTCCAACCCAACTTACAAGAGAATGAAGATGAAAATTAATTGTTTTAGATTATGTTTATTTTGTTTTGGAGACAATATTTATAATTATGTTTATTAGATATTTATATTTATAAAAACTTTAATATTTGTGAATTATACCTGAATCTGCTGTTTATTACCAGCTGTGATGTTTGATATGGTCCAACAAGCTTCCTTCTTGATGCTTTTTTTATAACTATTAGACAACAGGTTAAGAAGGCAAGGAAGTGCTTGATGGTTGATGATAACCTATGGAGAAAAGAATCGCATTTGAAAAAACCCGAAAAAGTATTGACAAGAACATTTAATTACAGTAACACCAAGTTTAATTAGGCAATTATCGTCAGAAACATGTTTAGGTTGAACACGGCAATGGAGTTTGAAAGAAAAATTACAAAACCCATTATCTTTCATTGTACTGAAGCTACATTTAATATAATCACGAAATCAATCTTTACAAAAATTTGGAATTCAACTCAGCAATAATGTTGCAGTTTGATGCCTGTGACACGTCTGTGGGTGAATGAGAAAAAGAGCAAAGCAAGGAGTGGCAAGACAAACCAATCAATAATTGATAATCTAAGAAGCACACTACTGATGAATGAATAAGATGACTGATAATACTTGACCAAAACATTCAAATTCAAATTTGAAAGGAACAACAAAGGATAAAAAAAAGTCAATTTTAAAGTGTTAACATCAACA
The DNA here is from genome assembly GCF_000816755.2 of Arachis ipaensis. Classification (NCBI taxonomy): domain Eukaryota; kingdom Viridiplantae; phylum Streptophyta; class Magnoliopsida; order Fabales; family Fabaceae; genus Arachis; species Arachis ipaensis. The sequence continues at coordinate 33,598,946 of NC_029793.2, read as the reverse complement.
ACAATATGACTTCTATAGAGTGGCGAACGGGTGAAATGTTATACTACAGGATTAGTAATGTGGAAGAAGAGAGGAAGGGAAAAGGACATCACAGTCAATTGTGATAGGCATGCTGTGTCTATGTCCCAATATTCCTCAATGCAGAAAGGCATAGCGAGATACTGATCACAACAACAGAATCGTGACATGTTCTGGAATTTAATACCTGAGTTTGCATATCATCTCCAGTGACAATATTTCCAACAGTACGAAGAGCAGGAATTAGAACTGAAGGGGATGGGTGCCTGAACAAGATTATTTAAAATAAAAAAAGAAAAGAAAATAGTTAGAACTTGACAACAAATTGGAATTGGGTCGTCAGGACACGAGCATTCAGGCATTTTTCTTTTTGGAACAAAACTGCGACATAAGTTTAGTACTCACATTAAAAGTTCAACTAGCCGGGGACAGACACCAGCTTCAATTACAGCTTGAATTTTGTCATTTGTACCATCAGAAAGATATGAAAGTGCCCAACAAGCATCGGTCAAGACTTCTTCATCATTTGAATGGATAAGACTAGCAAGGGCAGGAAGTGCAGGTTTAACCTGTTTAAAGGGGAAAAAAAGAACAAAATATATGGCAAAGAATAAAACATAAGTAACTTCAGTTAAGTGGAAGTGAGAAGTTTTGAAAACTAAAACTGGATAAACCATTGATGTAGCAAATGGCAACCTCCCAAATAAATAATGACTTTGGCTGTTACTTGGCTGATACTAAGACAAAACATACAAGTGCAACGAAATTACATATTAGATAATCTACAGCCACTAACAAAGAAGAATGCTGGCACATCCTAGAAACATGATGATAGAATTGCATGAATTGATTTTTAAGAGAACGGAGAAAAAGCTGAGGGACATTGCTCATCAGATCCAAAAACCAACTCTAACAAAGTAATAAAGTATTCTAGAAAATACAAGGACATTCTAATCAATAGGGTACATACATGTACATCTAGATCTCATTGTGATAAAGGACTGTACTAAAACAATTAAAAGGGCAAGTAAAGATATGATGCTGCTTTTGGTTTCAATGGGGAAGAGAAAGAAGAGAAGGGTTTAAAGTATATAATGGACTAAGATTTACACTTCAAGACCTCCATTCCTCTCTGAAACAAAAACTTGCAAACATACCGAAGGACCAGACAATCAATTTTCAAAGACTGATTATTCAGAGAGATTAAGGCATTAAATAAACTGTTTTTCACCTGATCAAAAGGAGGCTGTGGCTTGCCCCTGCAGAAGTTTGAAAGTGTCCAGGTAGCATTCCTAAGCATGGAAAGTTTGGCATGTTCATTCAATTGCGCCAACAGAGGAAGCAGAGCACCATGACTGAGTACAAGATCACGGCATCTGGGAGAATCCCCAGCAACATTTCCTAATGCCCACACTGCCTGGAAACCAAAAACAAGTGGTTAAATAAAAACTTTTAACAAAAGATACCATGGATAAATTTAGATACAATGCATTGCATCGCATTGTCTGCTACATATTAATAATAAATAATAACACTCAGCATTAAGAACTCTCCCACTTTCTTTGTATGCATGAGCACATATATAGCAACATTATACCTGCCACAAGTATCTCATCAAAATCCAGAGGGGAAGATGAATAACTGTATTTCATAATCATGATCCATATTTTTAATTTCACAAACTTAACAAAAACAACAATTAAACACAAACAATGCATGTATATGTTCCCCAACGCTTAACGGATGCAACAGCACAAAAAAGGTACCTGTTCACGGACATCGTCACTGGGTGAAGCAAGGAGCCTTACAAAAATGGGGACAGCCCCATGATCAATTACCACCTTGGTGTTTTCAGATGTTCCAGAAGCTATATTTGTCAAAGCCCAAGCTGCCTCGAACTAACAACATGCAATGAACATAGTCAATGAAATATAGTAGAAGCTAGAAAGCATGTACATAACGACTGGCCATTTGTTTCTACAGGTCCACATTAGACCTTGTTCGACACACTAATAACACATTTCATAATTCACATGTACATTTGGGGGAAAAAATAATCTAAGAAAAGAAATGACATGCAAATTTTTAGTTTATTCAGATTTTAAAATAACTTTTAATATTGAAAATTAAAACATGAATCATCTTATTTAAATTTTTTCAAATTTTTAATTACATACACCATCTATGAATATTGTAATTTTCAAACTTTAAAGTGTTCCAAGTGTTCTGCATCCATATAACTACCTACCTGTACTTTCAAGTTAAAAGACTAATCAAAGAAAACAAGGCAGACAACAAACCTGCAACTGGGGGAAATCATCCCTCGAAAGAAATTCAACAAAGCGAGAAACGACACCAGCCTGTATAACCTCCTCAATCGGCGGACAGCGCTCTGGAACACAAAAAGCATCCATCTAAGTGAACTAAACAAAACTACAAGAAATAAATGAGGTAGTAGTATAAACTATAAAGACCAAACATCTAACCAATCGAAAGCAACTTCCGGAACTGAGTAGTTGCTTCCAGCTGAAGGCTATTATCATCAGAATAAACACCTGCAACCATCGTAGGTAGGTGTTCCAACTGCACCACCATAAACTTTCAGTGTAAGCAAATTAACACAATCAACGCACTGCCATCAACATTCTTAATAAAACTACTGAAGTCTACTCGGTAAACATAAATATAACGAAATCAGAAGATCAATTCAACAATTCAAGTAGGTCAACCGAGCACGCATCTAAGTAAACTAACGATACCCATTTTCGAGGGATAAAATAGGGAGAAAAATGATTATCATTATGAGCAGGAAAAAAGAGAGTACAGATTGTGGAAAATTTAAGAATTGACCTTCTTCTCTAGCACAGTGGATTGTGCCGAAGCGGGAATCTGCTGTGCTTGGAGACCCTCGCGCCGCTTCTTCTGTAAGCTCTCTTCCCTTCGGTTCTTCCTGATCTCCACCATGGTGTCTTCTCGCCGCCGGCGACCCTCCTCGGCGTCGACAGCCACCTTGTAGCGGCTCCGGCGGACATCGGTCCTTGAGTTTCCGGTTGGGCGATACGACATCGTTTGGGAACAATCAAGAGAAGAGTGAACTGATTAGTAGGGTTTCTTGGAGAGTAGATAAATAGAATCGAAGAGATTTTGGGTTTAAGCCTTAAGCTATTGGAAGTTGGAAGTCTTGAAAAATAGGGTTTTTGCTATTGAAGAAATGGCAGGAAGCGGGAGCAGACTGGGTGTGTTTGGAAAAGAGAACAACTGGACAAGTATAACTTGGGTCTAGGATGCACAAGCGTAGACAGCGTAGTGGCTAGTTGTCCGTGCCATTCATAAAATATTCATTCTATCAATCTATAATTGTTAATTAACATATAAACATAAAATAATCTACGTAATGTCTAATTGCAAATTTTTAAAAATCGAACTGCTTATTTGAGGCGGATTTTCAAAACCATAAATAATCGGTAAGGGCATCAAATTATATCAAATAACATTATAAATACATCGAATTATACCAAATAATATCACAGAAATAAATTATTATTTTTATGAGAATTAACAAACTAACTAAGTAATAGTTAATTGATTATTTTAGTTAGATAATTAAAATTAAGAATTTCAAGAACAATTGCATAAAAATAATGAATTGAATAAAAGTAAGTTGTAAGTAATTAAAACTCCAATTTATTCAATTTCTCTAATCTTAATCAATTATCAATTCTTTGATTAATTAATTGTGACAAGAGGTTAAGAACATTTATAGATTATAGATTTAACACAACTCTCAAGAACCAAACTAAGTTGATTCGATGTCACTTATCAAGTTATCAAGTCTAAGTTCAAAAAGTAAGAATCGTGAGACGAAGTTTTCAAGCTTAATTCAATTAATTAACTTTTTCAAGATATTAAGAGAATTCAAGTCAGAGAAGAATTAGTTTTAAAT